>NC_082655.1:44409200-44594200 GCF_028023285.1 Balaenoptera ricei | reverse complement strand
GTAAAAGCTTGCAGTCAAATGCTCAAAACAAAATTCATTCTCTATTCATTCATCTTTTGACAAATGTTCACTGCCTGCTGAATATATGCCTAGCACTATTAATTAATGTTTTCCCCAACTTATCTTTATAAAGTTTTTAGATAAATAAAATCTTAAGAAAGTATTGCCCTCAAAAGTATTCCACTTAATATATGGGAAAAATCTACTTAAAGCTATCAAATTTTTCTATATATGAAGTTATAGAAACCACAGTTAAAGAACATATCAAATTTATAAAGCAGTTTTAAAATAAACATTTTTTACTAGTAACAACATTTCATCACTCACTTGATACAATTACTGCTTTGGATTTACTTTGTGGTTCTATGATGTAACCTATTTATGTGTCAAAAACACTCTATGCAAAACTCAAGAACAAATAAAAAGGAAAAGATAAGTGACTGACAAAAGTAACTGCAGTACGCTGACACACTATGCCAAAATCACCTTCCTGTCAGAGGAATACAAGGTGATTTGTATTCCAGAGGAATACAAATTTGTCAGAGGAAGCTGATGGATTATGGGAAATGTGAAAGCTTCTTGTTCTTAAAGTGTGGGGGAGAGGGAGGTAAGGGTTAAAAATTGAATTGCAAAGTCTCTGTCAAATGTGAGATACTATGATCTGAAGCATGTCTACTGCACTAAACTCTCACCCAGACTTTTACTTCTAGGACTTCTTTTGTAAAACACAACTGCTATGGCTTTGCCCATGATAAGTCCATGTAGTAAAAATAAATGATTATATCGAGAAAAAGGAAACTGCTGCCTATCGTATGAATTTCAGTTCCATTGTAAGCCTGGATGATAAAAGGCCTGAATATGTGACTCAGAGCTTCTCTATGACTCAGTTTGCTATGGGAAAATCACCTTCCTAAATGAAAATCCTCTATTCATAAAGAAAATCACAGGACATGTAAAAGTGATTTAGAATGCAAGAAAAGGAAATATGTTCTAATTTCCAGTGTGACAATGTACAGACTGTAATATAACGTGCCAAAATCAACACTTCTGTTCTCAAACTAATGGTTTGTGTAATTCTACCTATAGCAAAAAACTGTTTTGTTTTGTTTTTTTTTAAACAATGAATGGTTATAAGGGGTTAAGGGATGAAGAAATCAGGGTATTATTGTTTTATGGGTAGTTTCAGTTTGGGGTGATGAAAAAGTTCTGGAAATGGATAGTAGTGATGGTTATACAACAGTGTGGATGTACTTAATGCCACTGAACTGTACACTCAGAAATGGTTAAAATGGTAAATTTTATGTCGTGTATTTTACCACACACAAAAAATTCAATGCTATTAGCCTTAAAAATGAAAACATAAAAGAATAATGTGTTACTTGTTATAAATTCTTGCTCATCTAGGCTGATAATAAAACCCCCCCAAAGCAACTAAGTTAAAATAAGCACCCAATTAGATTAAGCAAACCATTAACATAACAAAAATATTCTGTCATTGTTGAAAAGACACTAGCCATGCCAGGAGGATATACTTATTAAATTTTATGCACACACAACTTTATGGCCAAGATAATGATAAATTTGTATAACCACATCTTCATTAGCTAAATATCAATAGGAAAAGAAATCATGGTGTGGTCAATACATAATGCAGAACTGAAACCCTTGTTACTACAGAATTATCAGACTTGCATGCAATCTCCAGGTGTAGAAACAAAATACCTGTGAGAATGGAATCTGTATTTTGAATCTCCCCCACACTCTCCCTTAACCCAAACTGGGCCGATTTCCGTTTGCTTACCACCAGTCCTAGTACGAGGGTGCGGACTCTCTCTCCTATTTCCGGTGAAATGTCATTGCCAAACTGCTGCAAGGTAGTGAGGAACCGTTTCAGCTTGCTGAGCTGCCTGGCGCCACAGGCTGGGGGCAGCTGTTGATTAGCCAGAGAAGAAGAGGAAGAAGAGGAAGGCCCATTGCTAAAGCCATTGGGCGGTGAGGGGGCGCCATTCAAGGCTGTGGGTGAATGGCTCGTGCCATTAGTTACTGTCAGAGGGCACAAAATCAGAAAGAAAAAATAAACTTACAGAGAACATGCACAAGGAAATTACAATTAAGTATCCTTCCCTTCCAATCTAGTGAAGTTGGTAATTTAAAAGCTGTTGGGCCTTTTTGGTAAAATGCTTTGACTTCACAGGATTACCAGAGGCTCAGGTACTCCATAACTAAATGGGTGGACTCCTCACACCGCATGAGGATATCCTGCACAGAAGCTGATAAGAAATGGGAGCCGGCTGGAGCACAGGGACAGCCCTGCCTCCCATGCACACATATGCAAACACAGAACAAACAGCATTTTGGATGTCAGCCTTTTGTGCCAGGCTTACATCAATATAACAGAACTATTCCTTTCTAAACTGCTCCCCTAGAGAAAATGGACATTTGGTGGAGACTAAATTTATCACTGGACATTTTTAATCATGTTTTGTACACACAACTGACAGCTGTGTTTATAGAAATACGACTTTCAAGTTTTAACCTTATACCACCCAATTAGAAGGCTATTTTCTCCCCCTCATATTTCTTAACCACTTCTTTAAGGAAAACACCAATTTTATGTAAGAAGCCAAAATGCATATGGTAATTATCAAAGAGTTATTTCTAGAAATCGAAAGGGGACATCTCAGTCCAACTAACAGCATGGATTGGTGGTAACTTCGTAAATTCATTTGATAAAATTTATTTGAACGTCAAGGTGATAATCCATAAGAACTAGGCTAGAAAATTTTGCACATTTCTCACCAAAGAAATGTTGACTTTATCATGTTAGGTCTTTATCAAATCCATCTTTTAAATATAATTTTGATAAACTACCTCCAACAATAGTTTGAAGATGTTTTAAGCACCTTATTATTCTTAAAAGTTTCAAGAAAATAAAATGGTCTCGTCCCAAATGAGTACCAAAGCAACCTGGCAAGAAATGACATCTCACTAGGATCTCTCACAGGAGGCATATGCCTATCACTGTGGCTTTGGGTAACAACAAACCAAATACAAGATGACAGTGTTACAACTTGGCACTGTTGCAGGCCCCTGCTCCTTACATGTTTGGAAAGGTCTTATAAAAGGCAGCGCAACACTACATAAATAGCCTGGATGTGTATTTTGCCGAACCCTTATAATCCCAAGGATCTATTTTTGCCTATTAGTTATTTTTCATTCATATACAGATTTCAGGGCAAACAGTCTGTAAATAGTATTATCTGCAACCAACAGCATTTATTAGTTTCACATATCTTTTGATGATATTTTAACCAGGACTTTCAGATTGATGAAAACAAAGCTATCTGCTATTCCTATTAAAATATAGAGAAAAAAAGGGAAGTTGCTATTCTATCAGAATATTCTGTCCTTTCCTTGGATGACACAAAAAGCAATACACTCCACTGATTCAGAACACAAGTCTTGAGCCAAGCTGAAATGGAATATTTAATAAATGTCTGACAAGTTCAAGCCAAGAAAGATGCTCCTTATTTCAGAAAGTTTTCTGTATGCAACTGTTGCATAGAATGATCCCTCTTTTAACTTAAGAATGTTAGATTTTAACATTATTTGTAAATAATAGAAGAAAGTGGTATTAGAAGATCAGAAGTAACCTGGAAATAATTATAGCATATTAACATGTTCCAAGTCAAAATGAACAAACTAAAATAAGGAGCTCCTCATTAAGTCAAAGGAGAAGTTACCATGGCAATGATGAGTTACAGACCAAAGGCAGTGTTCTTCATTCGCTGAAATCACAGAAGACTACAACTTTGAAACAATAATGAAAAGGCAGGCAAATACTGGCAGTCATACAAATTACACCCAAGATATGATAATTCTGTGCTCAATACCTACTCACTGGCAAACAAATTATTTGTGTGTGTGGGGTGGGGCTTCATTTCTGCATAATAAACTGATGCTGGATCTTGCTGTCCCTTAATTTTTATTTGCAGAAAAAAATTTAATTTGAACTTGAAAAAGGAAACAGCAAATGCAGAAATGCCTACTTACACGTTGTTGGTGTAAATGAACTGGTTCTGGGAGCTCCTTGAGTTGTTGGGGGAGGTGGCATCGTGGGAGGAGTCAGCCTAGACGGGGTCTTCACATCCACAGGTGAGTCTGGCATCGTGGAGTGCTTCTCAGTCCGATCTGGAGGATGCCACCATGATCATGTTATTTTACTCCTTAAGCACCTTAGGGTTTTTTTCGTACCTCAGTTTTATGAGAGGTTCATCTTTTTTACAAGCGAGGTAAGAAATCCAACATCTTCTATCAATAAAATAGGCTTATCTACTGAAGCTTAAATCAAGACTTTATCATCCAAACCCCACTTAAGAAGGTGTAGCACAGATGGCAGGACCTCATTTCTAACTGGGTAATTTTACATCCTATTGTTATTTCTGGCTTGGGCAGATGCTTGGTAGTGTTACATGCAACAGCACAACTTCGCTTGAAGCTGAAGCCAACATTAGCAAGAAGTAAAAAATAGATGAGGAAGTGGGATGGTAATGAACCCCTCGGACAGCTCAGAAATAACACAAATCTGAGGCTCTGTTATGCAGGTGGGATACTGTTAGAAGCTGGTGTTTTGCAATGACTTTTTTGTAATACCTACCATCCCCTTTCCATGCTTAGTTTTCTAGCCTAACAGATGAAGCAGGCTATGTCTCCCAGACATAACCTCTCACTTCAATTTTTTTTCTGACCTGTTTGAAAAATCACCACTACATAAATGTCACAAAACGAAGTGAAGTTATTATTGACTTAGAACTTGTGAGTTTATGATCCACCATTTAAAAAATATGAAATCTGAGAAGTCCGTGCACCGCAGCAAAGAGTAGCCCCCACTCGCTGCAACTAGAGAAAAGCCCGTGTGCAGCAATGAAGACCCAACGCAGCCATAAATAAATAAATTTAAAAAATAAAATAAAACATATCAAACCAATACTTCAATTAATAATCTCAGGCAGAGTAAGAATGGAAAAGTCCCAAACTGAGAACTAAAGACCTTTCTAATATTTTTTCATGAGTATGTGACAGGGAGAAATTTCCTAATTACCCAATAATGAACATTTGCACTTCAGGACTGTTTTATACTAAGTATACTTTTCCCTTGGAATTTTAAACTTTTTTCTCAATCTGATCTACTCAAAGAAACAGATCTCCAGTTAAAAAAAAAAAAGTTTTCATTTTTTTTTTTAGATCCAATTTTCTACAAACATGTGTACACATGCACACACACACCCCAAAAATATCTGAGGCGCCTCTTGCGGCCTTAGGCACAGGTATCTCCCATTTGGAGTTTTTGAAAAGTAATGTAACATAGACTATTAATAAAGAATGGGTCTCTTAAAACATTATGATCACCATAGTGAAAAACTCTCAAATTACTTGTCAATTATTAAAATGAAAAGCCCAAATTACTACTATGACAATTCCAAATCTACCTTACCTTTATTCAAAGCAATTTCATAAGACTTGGGTTGCAATAGAACACAATTTTTGAAAGTGGAAATAGCGTTGACACCGTATTAGGGAAGAATGAAAATAATAATCATTCTATTAAGAGCACTGTGAATGATGATCCAGTGAACAGTATCAGGGTCTCTATTTCTTAGTCTCTACTGCTGGCTGAATAACAATGACTGTCCCTATAGTGAATAAGTGTTCTGAGTGAGATGATTGTGAAGACACATGGAGAGCATCTCTACCTTTATCGTATTGTTAAAATTTTGACCTCATATTGCTATTCCAGAACATTTAACGAGTACCAGTGAATAACTTGTTGTAGAGAAATGCAGAAGTTAGGCAGGTTTAAAACCACTTCTTTGATAGTAAAATTCATTGCACCGTTTACTCACCTCAACCAACCTCAGCAACAAGGGAATAAATAGCTTTCCACTTGTGTTGCAGCTGAGGGAAGAGGTATAGCAGCAAATACAAGTCTCCCTAAATAAAGGCAAATATTTCCTTCATGCCAAGGAAGGAGGGATAAAGAGAGGCTTGCCAGAGTCAGCTGGGAGATAACAGTGGGAACTGCTGGTCCATCTGGTTTTCATTCTGCTAACACTCACATGGAGCTGTTAGCGAAGGCAGTCCAGACCCACAGATTTGAAGCACGTGGTTGCACAGAGAGAGAAAGGAAGAGCAGGAGGGGGAAGGGGAAGTGGGAATAACAGAGAAAGAAATAATAAGTATATCGAGCAATAGAAGGAAAGGGTGAGAAAGAGGGAACAGACCAAAAAGCAGGGAGAAAAGAGCCTGGAAAGGGAGAAAGTTACCCTGGACAGTTTCACCACCGCTAAAAGCTGAGCCTTGGTGGGCACAGGCCCTACCTTACTTGATGCAATTCTTGAGCAATACCTAAACTTGGAAATGTATCTTAAACACGCTTTTCATTACTCTTTTTCCAATAGCCCACACTATGGAAAAAGGGAATAATAAACCATAAAGTTGACAGTGGGTTTCCTCTTCAGACTCTTTTAAGATAAAGTTTGTATTTCTGTCTTCCTCTGCCCAATTTTAGAAAGATTTTTGATATATTCATAATTTTAATTTGAATACCTTTTGAATACCTATCTTGGTCCACTTGTGTAACATGATTCCTATCCAGAATTTAATAATAATAATACCAACAACAATTATTATAAAATGTAGATGAACAACTTTTTAAAATTCCTGAGATGTTGTCAGTATTTTAGGAGCAATAATCACTGAGCTAATGAATAGCAAAACACCACTACTTCTAACAGGAATACACACATTCTCTCTGGAATACATGTATACGTGTATATATTTAAGATTTTGACATTAGCCACATTTCTGTGATGGCTAGCTTCACTCTGATGAAATGGAGTTCCAACCCAGAGGTCCTACAAACTTAGACAAAGTGGGACCATATGTAACTCATTCTGTGCTGTTCAGTGCAATCAATCCAGGATTGAAATAGATGATGAAATAACCAGCCAAGCCTAAGCCATACACACACAAAAACGCTCTGGAGTAGAGAGATTTAAGATAAATTCAGAAAATGTGTTTCAAGTATGCTGCGTTCTGTTGCATTTGTTTTGGATTATTAAAAAAAAAAAAAAAAACATTTTGAAATATATATTCTTGAAACTTCTATAGCAAACAGCAATAGAGCTATGATTCAAGCATAGAAGCATTTCACTCCATTTCAAATTAGAGAATATAGTAAAACCAATATTAAGTTATAATATTTCTCATGTAATTTTTTAAGTTCATGAAAATTATACCGTTCTTGCATGTAATCTCTATTTTTAGTTGCTGTAGGGGAAAGCTGACATTTATTGAAAGACTGACACAAAATGAAAAAAGAAAGAAAGAAAAAAATTATCAGATCAGGGAATTATGTGTTTTAAAAGAACTGACTTTACTTCTACCTTAATGATTCACATCACTTCTAAACAAGATCTTCCCTATGTGGTAAGTTTTCAACTCCCATAGCAAATATCCAACACATATGTACCAAAGATGGCTGATGCATGGAAGAAAATGTGGCATATATAAATACATTACCGATACCATTTCAATATCCAATCAATGTCAGGGCCTTCTAGAAGTGGTATGTTTTCCATTTCCCTTTTTGTTGTTGTTGTTTTATGTGAAAAGGTATGGCATAATCTGCCATGGCACTTATTTTACTTTTAGTTAGTTCAAATAGTTCCAGATGTGTTTTTAAGGTATGAAGCATAGGCATTCTACATTTCCCTTGTTTACATACCATTCTAGAGATGATTGGTGTAAAAAGATTTCAGTATTGGTATAATGAATGGCACGACATTTTCTATCAGAGTTCATCATGTCAATTATAATAGAAGAAATATCTTGGTTTCATAGGTGTTATGGGTTGAGGAACTTTTTGGTCAATTAGTAGTTAGTCCAGAGTTAGTCTTATGTGAATAAGTGTTAGTTACAAAAGCTAGAAGGTATGCACTAAAGAGGATTAAGCCCAAGTGGAACCACGGTACTATTAATGGAAAGGCAGGAGGAACAAAACTGGTACAGAATTCGATTTTTATTTCTCTGGAAAATTTGGCAAATACAGTTCTGACAATTGAGTCATTTAGTGACTCCAGTGATTGGGTGTGAGATGTTACAGGCAACTGTCTGCAGATTGGAAAGGTAGCCATCCAGCCTCCACACCACCACCACCTCATTTCCCTGAAAAACACCTCTGGTAACATTCATTCCTGCTCAGAACCCTTCAACAATGCCTAAGAATAAAAGTCAAATGCTAATATTTTAAGCTGGATGTACTGATACAGTGGGAAGGATATTTAGCAATAACAGGAGAACTTCCAAGTTAAGTCAGACTTGGTTGCAAATGTAGACTCCTGACCGTCAGCAGTGGGCCCTCAGGCAAGTGAGTTACCCTGAGCCTCAGTCCCTCATAGGAATGGGGATACAATCCTCTACCTCATCAGGACCCCACCACAGCGCCTATTCATATTAGATACCAACACGTGTGAGCTCCGTTCTCTTTGACCTTCCTCTTCATGATCCATTTATGGGTTTATTTCCAGTGTCTTTCCCCAATTCTATGCTGTCTATATAGGGCACCCTGACATTACTCCTTGGCTTTTCTGCCTTTCTTTATCATGCTGTTGTTTCCTTTATCTAGAAGAACCTGTCCCATCTTATACATTATTCACTGCCCATTATAGATTCCACATCCTCTTACAGCTTTTCCCAGTTGCCCCAGGTGTCAACCACATCAGGTTTCCTCTGCCTCTCTTTTAGCATTTATCACAGCCCATCTGTACAATAGCTGTATATGTGAATGTGTATTATACACTCTAACACCCCAACCAGTGAAAATAGTAAGCAACTTGATAGCAATTTTTTTAACTGCCTCCTTAGGAAGACATTTAAAAAATAAACACAACCATGGTTTTCACTAGAAGCATGGTTACATTCCTAATTTTTACAAATCCATTCCCTATATTATAGCCAGTTCAAAGATAGCAACCCTAATTTCATGGCAAAAGACAAACACAGAACCATCAACAGCATATAAATATATGAGGAAATAGAGTACAGGTAATATGAGAAGATACTGAAAATCCAAAATTCAGTTCAACTGTGCAACCCACTTATTATGTGGTTTCAGGCAAGTGTAAGAATGACCTGTTACCTCATGTCTTACCACAGGTGTTATATGAAGATTGCTATATCTGAAATACAAATCTGATCTGACCTACTCCCTGATTTAAAACCTTTGGGAGTGTCCCACTGACCACAGAATGAAATATATGCTCTTCAGCTTAGCTTATGTCACAGATACTGTTGAGTGCCTACTCAACAGCCCTCATCCCTGTCTTCCTGCTGAAGAGCTCTAATTTTGTTCGGGTACAAAATTTGGGGGGCCAGAGTCTCCTTGTTTTACATTAATCAGGTTATCACATTCCCCTTATCAGCAACAGGTTTCAGAGGTGAGTGTTGTGCTCCAATTCTGGACAATGGGTCATGAATGAGGCCTATGGAAAAGGTTCTAGGAAAGAATTCCTCACTCTCTAAACAGAGACCCAAGAAGAAAATAGCCCTTCTTCTTCTGATAGGCACTACTGTATCTATAAGTGATTCCTTCACTTCTTTGGAGTCTGCTTTTCTTATTTATAAAACTAAGCATCCTGGAATACGTGACCTCAAGGATCTTTTGCAAACTCTAATATTCTCTGGTTTCTTTTTCCAGATATGGCTTATGATCATCTCAAACATAAAGGAGACTACCCAGAGAAAATATATCTGACAATAAAGTGACCACTAGATTTCCTCTGTCCACATAAATTTCTATGTCCACAAGAATATGTCTGCACAGAAATTTTTTCCCATAAACATTAAAATTAATATCTACCTCTAGTTTTCAAATACATTTTCAATCCTCATTACTAAATCTCCATCAATGAGTTGGTTACAAAATACCCTACAAAATGTCCAAATTTCCCTGTTTAGTTATCATCAAAACACTCACTTTCACAGCTCAGGTTCTTGAAAGAGTAATCTACACTCACTTTCCTTATTTCCCATTCCACCTTACGTGTACTTGGAGGGGACACCTGTAAGACTTTATGCCTAGAAAGTTTCCCTCCCAGTACAGGGACTTGCCATGCCCTCTAATCTCATAACTACCTTGGGAACCACCATGTTCTTTCGTGACCTTGTACCCAAGATACCAGTGGCTGGTCCAGGCACAGCGCTTAGTCCAAGATGGGCAATCTCAGGAAAGGAAAACAATCTCAAGGACTGTTTCCCAAGGAAAACCACACTGTCTACTGCCCTCCATGTCCAGAGAGCAGGCCTGTGTTGAAAAAGAAGGCAGCTAACAGACAGAAAGAAACAAAGAAGTGGCAAGAGATCATCCTTATAGTGCTTTGTAGTAAAGTTCTTCACTCTGCTGGATCCTAGGCACCAGCTGCATCTCTAAAATTCCTACAATTTGGATCTTCCAAACAATCCTAGTCAATCAGTCCCTACTTTGCCTAAAACCTAATTTGAGTTGACTTTTCACGCAAAACCAAAGAATCCTGACTAAAATAACCCTGGAATGTAGCATCGATGTATTCTCTTAATTCCCACTGAAACTCTTCTAAATAGTTTCTTCATTATTAATCCAAGAAACACTTGTATCCTTTATCTGGCATCTTTGTAGCAGCTGACACTGTTCAGGACTTCCTCCTTCCTGAAACATATTGTCCCCATGATACCACTATTCTAACACTCTCCTCATGTTTCTTAGGCCTTCCTGGGTGCTCCTTCTCAGTCTCTTTTATGGGTTCACCCTTCTTCACCTCTGTGATAATTACTGTTATTTTCCCCCAGTGTTCTTCTTCAAAGTTTCACTCTATACCTTTTCCTTAGTGACTTCATTGGTGCTGGGATAGTTACACCATGGCCATTATGCAGATAACTTGTACCTATAACTCTAGCCCTAATATCCTTTCCAAGTTCTAGAACCAAATATCTAGAATGCTACTCATTTCAACAGCCTGAATTCAAACCCTCATCATCCATCATCTCTCACCTGGCCTAATCAACAATCCATTGAATGGACTCCCGGATCTGACTATTCATCTCTGATCCATTCTCCAAAGACCTTTCATAATGCTAAGCATAAAGTCCTTGTGTCTTAGTAGGGCATAGAAAGACCTTTGTGACTCATCTGGTTCCCATCCACCCCCATCCATTAAGTAACTCTTTACTGAACGACTTATGGCTCTCCAAATGCCCCTGGGTCACACAGGGTTCCACTGCATTGCATCCCTTTCCTGAAATACTCTTCACCCCACCACTGCCTGGTTAAGTCCATCATTCCTTTAAAACTCCATTTGGGTGTCACTTCAGCCAGAAACAACAACCCTCCCATTTCAGGCTGTCCCAAACTCCCCCACATTTCCCTATTTCACTCTCTAGTTCCTCTTATGGCACTGATCACACTGTACTTAGAACCAACGTCAGTCTCTCCCACTAGTTCATGATTTACTTAAGGGAAATTATGACATATGGTTTGTTGTTATAGTCCCAGCACTTGGCACAATGCTTGACACATAGAAGGTTCTCAATACATTTAATATTTTAAATGAATATATATTGCTATAATGTCATAATGTAGGCAGATGGGGTAGGGTGTCCTTGGAGAAAAAGAACCAGATATAGCTTTTTGACATAAGAGAAGCCATTTTAGGCCTAAACCATTTTGTGATCTAAGCCTGGCCACAATGCTTGTCCTTGAATAGGTCTCAGTAATTAATGATTTTAAGGGAACAAAGGAATGCAGGAACAGAGGAAAAAGCAGTCAAGAAACAATAGTTCAGCAATAAATCAGAGTCCTAGTTTCTCCTCAAGGGATATACATAACCATCTTATACATATCTTGGAGTTGTTTTACAGGAACTAAGGCCTCCATCCAGGTGGAGGATGGTAAGGTAAGACCCCAGAACCTAAAGAAAGATGATGTTGACCTTTTCTGACCCTCATGACTTCAATCAACTAAAGCTTAGATTCTGTCACCCTTTGCCCCAATTCTATGTAGAATTCTCCTCTGCTCAAGCCCCATCATGAATATGCACGTAGCTTAAAACTCCCCCAGTTTTGCTGTTGGGGAGACACTGCTTTGGGAAGGATCTCCAGTGTTCTCCTTACTTGCTGCAAGTAATAAATCCTTCCTTTTCCCGATCTTTGGCTTGGTTGTGTCTTTTGCAACACCCATCAAGAGGGGAACCCAGTTTTCAGGTAACAATAAGGCATGCCTTTCGTCACAATTTTGAAACACTAGAACTTTCAAGAGACATGACAGATTTAACTTAAGATACAATCATCTACATCTTTTTTCCATCCTTAAAAAAATCCTAAAAAGAATTTCTACATTAAGTAATCAAATATAAATCTTTGAATTGGATTATTGAGTTCACCAGTTTTAAAATGCCTTTCAGCAATCACAATATATTTCCTAAAACCTTTTATATTAGAAAAGGAGATTTGTAAGGCAATTTATACACGTATGACATAGCCTCCAAAAGCTCCCTTTTTTACAATAATAGTATCAGCGTAGTCATACATCATACATATGTACATTCAAAACAAAGAAAAAAAAAACATATTATGAACCAAAACCAATTTTTTCCACATTTCAAAGTTTTCCTGTTACTTGTGTATGGATGGTAGGATTATAGATTATTTTTAGTTTCTGTTATCTTTCTTTTATTTAAAGTTATGCAATGAACATGTTTTATTTTTACAAGAAAAAAAAAAAAAAACCCACAAAAACCCTTAGGATAAATCACCTAAAATCAGGCGTTAGGCACTACACCAAATGCCCTGCATGCTTTATCTCACTTTAAAATCTCACTATGAAAGGTACTACAAATTTGACCATCTTATATAAAGGAACTGAGGACCAGAGAGGGTGGATAATTTGTTCGAGGTTACAAGCTAGAACTTACTCCAGGTCGTCTCAGAGTTCATTATCATCTAAAACTAATATTATTTTATACAAGATCTGGAAAACTGAAATAAAGAAACATTCAGTAAATATTAAACCTAGAGACAGCATTATACTAGAACTGCACCTTCCAAAACTACTGTACTAGCCACATATGACCATTTAAATTTTAATTAATTAAAACTAAATAAAATTAAAAATTTAGATCCTCAGTCACACTAGCCACCATTCAAGTGCTCAACAGCCGTGGTGACATGGCTACCATACTAGAAAGCTCAGTTATAGAGTATTTCTGTCATCACAAAAGGACAACGCCGTAATCAAATAATGGCTCTGAAATGTTACACTTAGAAACAAAAGCTCCGTGGGAAGAATCCATGGAAGTGTCCACGCAGCCTGAAAGTGTGGGGATGGGGGAAGGAGTGCCTTTGACCTCATCCTAAACACCTCCCATTCCCATTCAGATGTTTCACTTGTTTTATAGGTTGAGCTTCTGCATATGATTTCATTTGATGGGTAAAAGGAAAAATAAAAGTTTGAAACCCAATGACTAAGATAAGTGAGCTCTGAGGAAGCAGGAGAATAAGTCATGCTCAGTCCAAGTAATCAGTAAACACTGGGATAACTATGCTAATGAGAACAACGCCAAGGGTTCAGTCCTGGAAGAAGCTGGCCAACAGCTGAGTCAGCAGCTGGTCCAGAAACAGGGATGACTGCCTAAAACAGGACATCATGCCTTTAAAGAGCGTGAGTTAAGATGGAAGACGGCAAAAGAATGAGGTAAATCCATACTAATCTATCACAATTTCTAGAAAAATAACTTCAAAAATCTCTTGTGTCATCTCTTATAGGGACAATGAATTTCCCTTCACTTCCTCTATAGCACTTAAGTAGCTAGTACTTGAAATATTTATCTTGTTTTTGAATGTTTCCCCAATCACAGTGTCAACTTCACAAATGCAGAAAATTTTGACCTATTTTGTTAACTCCAGCTTCCACAGCATTTAGAAGAGTGCCTGAAACGGTAGGCACTTGATAAAGATTTGTTGAATGAATGAATAAAGAAAGTAAAAACAAGGGAAAAAGTAAAGCGAGTTTCTGACAAAACAGGCAGAGACATATTAGTAACTCTATGGTTACCCAGAGTGGGCCAGAGGATGAGTAAGCAGACAGGAGACATGCTGAAAGCACACACTCATTTAAATGGAGTAGAGGCCCAACATAGTCTAAACCAGTTCATTCATTTTTGACAAAGATGACCTGCAGCCCACCAAGAGAAAGCACTATAAACATTAATAAGTACCCAAATGGTGGTTCTGGTTAGAAAAATCAATTACGAATTTCATAAAGTGTGGAAAGGAATGTGGGTCTTATGAATACTGGTAGACTCCAGGCATTAATTGTATGTATAAGCTCCTTAGAAATGTCATCTCTCCCACATCTGTTATTACCTTCACTCCAGTGATTCTGCTTCAGAGTCTAATAACCACTTCCTGGAGGTAGCTCCTGGAGCCACCAAGGGGATATCAAGCAGCCTGGGGTTAACTATGGTACTTTAACCAGCATAGTTCCACATTAATCTGTTTTAAGATTTAATGTATTTTAAGATTTCGTTTGGAAAAAAGGAACCTCTTGTTTAAGAAAGACAAGTTTGAAACGGCTGGCACAGGCAACTAGCGGAATGTTTGCTGAATGACTGTGATAAAAACACTAAGGAAAAAACCACAACTCTTAAATACATAGAAAAGTAACTCCTGCTTGCATAAAGAGCAGAGAAAGACAAAGGCATCACCAAGGGCCCATAAATTGAACATAAGCATTTATGTAAACCCCTGCTGCCAAAGTGCAGATTATTCCAGAAGGTGAAAAAAATCATTAGATAGTGATCCAAACCTTTAACAATCTCAAAGTACACACAATTTTTTACTCCATCAAGATTTGTCTTATTTGCCAATGACAAAGAAGGCTATAGAGCCAGCTCTGAGAGCTGTCGCAGAAAAAATGGTAGCATACACATCCAGCTGCAGTCAATTATGATTACCTAGATAAGACTTAGTAAATCTAGGCAGAAAATTATGAAGGTGCGCAGAGTATGTACCCATGACTAAATCACAGACAAGCAAATAGCAGAAGCTCAAATGAATATTTGTTGAATTTAATTGAATGTACTCTTAAAAATAACCAATCGGTACTGTTAGTGTAGACTTCACATAATAGGAAATGGGAAAGCACAGAGAGTTTTTAGGCAGCTGAATTATATACTCATTTTTATATTATAGGTATATGTGGAACAGAGAATAAATAGGGTAAGAAAGGCAAGAGGACCGGATACCAAGAGTGTAGGCAAGAAATGATACAGCATCCAGCATGGAAGTGGCCCTAAGAATGGAGAATAGGAGGGAGATTCAGGAGACATTTGAAAAGTCTGTGTCAAATTCACAGAGCTTCGTAACAAAATAAGATAAACCTTGAGTAAGTAGGAATCTAGAGGTGCATGGCAATGTGAAAAAGCAAACCCAAACACGATAGGAAGAACCATTTGGAAAAAAGTTCCGTTAAGTCATAGTGACTTAGAGGGATCCCTGCAACACTCTGTTGTTCATATATAAAACACACTAAACATCTTCCTCTCCTCCCACAGGTGCCACCATCAAATTATTCTCCCTCCTAAACGTGTTTCTCCATCTCCATCACCATCCTCGGGCACTACCATCTTCCACCGGGACTTTTTCAGGAGCTAATCTTCACAACCCCTCACCCCATAATGCCATCTGTTTACCATACAACAGATGGAATAATCTTGTCAAACACAAATGTATTCACTCGTCTAAATAACAGCATTTATTCAAAAATATCTGAGCCATCTACAAAGTGCTGGGTACTATTTTATACAACAGGGAGAAGGCAATAAAAACAAAGGAAAATCACTGCCCTCAAGAATTTTATATTCTAATGATCAGATCAAGTTACTACTCTAAATACTTTAAAGTGTTTCAATGGTTTACCATCACTCTTAAGATAATATCCAAAACCCTTTAAGTGACCTAGAACAGTAGATAGACTTAGTCTTTGCTAAGTCTCCTCTCTTATCTCACATCTCATTGGTTTAATCAGTTGCAAGTTTCACCTCACCTCACGGCCTTTCACTTAGCCAAGAAAACCCACCTCAGCTCAAATTCACTTACTCAAAGGTGTCCCTGATCCCCCCTCCCCCCCCACCCCCTGTGTTATAAGCTCTATTGTACCATCTAACTGTTGCTTACAGAGCTTACAGAAACTATTAAAAATAACTGTATAATTACTTGTTGTCTAACACCCCCTATCAGACAGGACAACGCTCCATAATGGCAGGGAGCATATCATTTCAATATCATATATCAATTCAGTCCCAGAATTTATCACACTGTTAAGAACCTAGTATAAGTAAATTGTGGATAAAGACATTTTCTATTTAAAAATACAGATTTGGAGGTACAAGTAGAGCAAAGCAATTGGATTCCTTAGTTCCCTTAAAAGGAATTTCAAAATTTCTTCGATGATAGAGATAATAAAACAATGGTGATAATAACAGAACCAGTCTCCCAAATTCATACTTAATCCTCACTGCAATGGGGCTTCCACCAACACCATTCCACCCAACCACTCCAGCATAGGTACAAACTTTTTTGTGGTTAATCCAAAAGATATCAATCAATCTTTATCTTACTTGAGCTCTCAGCAGTCTTTGATCTGTCCAGCCACTTCTTACTCCTTTTCTCCTGTAGTATCATTCTTCTAGTTGTCACTAGGAGTTTCACTGAGTTCTCTCGGACCCCGGCCCCTCCTATGAGCCAGGGTCTCACCTTCTCCTCTTCTGAACTGCCTTCAACCCCTCTGCTCTCTCCTGGGAACCAGACGAGTTATCTAACTACTTGCTTAACAACTCTACCCAGATATCCCATTGACAGCTGTATTTAGAATCAAATCTACCATCTTCCTGAGGAAATCTGTGCCTCCTCCTGTACTTCAATCTCTATCTCCAAGCTGAAAGACCACAATCACCCTAAGCCTCCCCCCTCTGCACCATCTTCCTTCCACATCTAATCCATGCCCCGTATCCTATCAATTCCACTTCTAAATGTTGACACCTTTAGGATCCACCCTCAGTTAACCTCTGACCTGGGTTCAGAACCTACAGAGCCTCTGAATGGTTTTCTTTACCTCTAGGTCCCTCTCTGCTCAAATCTTCTCTCCTTTGCTTCCAGAGCAATATTTTTAAAATATGAATCTGACAAAATCTTCTTATAATCCTTCTACAATATATAATCTATTTAAAATCTTTCTACAATTATAAAAGTTGGTCA
This sequence comes from Balaenoptera ricei, assembly GCF_028023285.1. Taxonomy (NCBI): domain Eukaryota; kingdom Metazoa; phylum Chordata; class Mammalia; order Artiodactyla; family Balaenopteridae; genus Balaenoptera; species Balaenoptera ricei. The sequence goes on along the minus strand of NC_082655.1, from coordinate 44,576,854 downwards.
GGGAAAAGAATGAAGGTTCTTCTCTTCTTAACTCTGTATCTCCAATGTCTAAAAAAGGACCTTATACACAGTAGGTCCTTAAATAGTTTGTTGTATTAAGCCATTTAAAAAAAATTAAATTATCAAGATGTCCATTCTACTCCCCTTTGGTATATACTGTAATCATTAAATATAAAGCAATCCCAACTAAAATACTAACAAATTTTTTCCAGAATTTTACAAATGTTTTAAAAGTTAATTTGAAATAAAAATGAAAATAGCTAGGAAAACCAGGAAATGAAATGTAATGAGGAAATTGAGTCTAACATTTGTTAAAATGCACCATAAAACTACAATTTGAACAATGTGCTACTGGTATAGAAACAGATAATTCAGCAAAATAAAAGCTGAAAAGCAGAAAAAATATAAAGCTCAGAAATGACTATATAGCTAAGAATTCAGTATATGGTAAAGATGACTTCTAATATTAGTGAGAAAATGATAAAAGCAATTCAATGAACTCTCTTTGGAACTACTAGACAACAATTTGGAAAAAATGAAGTAAACCCCTGTCTCATATACAAAGTCATTCACTTCCCGTATGAATAAAACTTTAATATAAAAATGAAAAAAAAATACTAAATATATAGGTATTTACTTGTTTACTCTTAGGATTGGAAAAGAGTCTAAACTATAAGAAAGGCAGAACCAATAACGGCACTTATTAATAAATTTGAGTACAGCAAAAAATACCATAAACAAAGTAAAAGGCAAGCAACACCCAGGGAACAAATATTTGTTATGTGACAACAATGAATTGATATCCTTAATATATAAATAGTCCCACTGAATCAATAATTAAAAGTCAAAAAGCCCATCAAAAAAGACTGTAAAACAGCAGGAATAGGAAATGCACAAAAGAAAAATAAATGACCTATAACCCTGTGGAGAAAAAAATTTAACCTCACTAGTATTTTTTTACATTATTAAAACAAGATACTCTTTAATCTAACAGATTGACAGAATTTTAAAAATGATAATATAGTATTAGTTACAGTACAAACTGGCACTTTAACATTTTTGTAAAATGATACCAATTTTCCTACAGGACAATTAGGCAATATGTATCGACTGCCTCTAAATTATATATATCCTTTAATATACCAATTCCACTGTTTAAAAATTATCCTAAGTAAATAATATCAAGTGTACAAAGATGTTTATAATGAAGAAGACTGGAAATAACCTAGTTGTCCAACTATGGACATTTGGCAATTCAAATTCTAATAGAACCATACAGTAGAACATGATGATGTGTATATTTACATGGAAAGATACTACAAAGATATATGCTTTGCAGGATCCTGTTTAAAAAAACAACTATTTTAAGACAGTTATAGATGGATGGATGTGTCTGTATTTGTGTGCACAGGTAAAAAGTCTGGAAGGATATGCATACAAAGGATCTACATCAGAAATATTAAGAGTGGCTATCTCTTAAATCAGTGGTTCACAATACGGCAGAGCTTTCAAATATACTGTCAAACAGTCATGTTATAAAAAGCCTTTTTCTTTTCAATTTTTTGCTCAGTTTTAACACTGTATTTAAACAATTCTAAGACCCCTCTATTTTTTCTTTATATCGTCTCTGAAACTGGGATAAGTACCCTTAAAACCATGGAATCAAAGCATTATTCATGCTTAGCGGCAGCACTTTTTTCTGGGAGCACTTTTTTACTTGTAAAATAACCATGGGCCTTAAAATCAATTTAGATAAAATATAGCACACCTAGATTTTTCTAATGAAACTAAATGTGAAAAAAATTAACAGAAAAACATACTTCGCTCTATTTGGAAGTCTACCAAGGCTGTTCAGCTTCAGTTTGAAGGAGCAAAAAACTGGGATTCAAGACAACCAAAAGGGGGAGGGGAGGGGTCAGGAGGTAGGGTTCTCTACAGGGGCTGTAGCACAGGAAAACCCTTGAACATGTCACAAAGGTAGAAAAAGTGCCTTATTCACCTCAGTATCCCAATCATCTAGCAGTGCCTAGCACCAGTGTCTATTGAGTAAAGGGATAAATGCTCTTTTAGTAATAAAGAAGTCCACACACAGTACAGACAGAAAGGAAAAGATCTCAGATCACTTAGCAGGGGAGAATCCAGAAGTATAGTAGCACACCATGAGAGCAAAATCCCCAAATAAATGATCAAATTCTTTATAAACCGTTCAAGGAGCACCATACAACATAACAGAACCCTCCACTTAAAGCTGTTTCACTAAGTTGTCTAGAGAAGGGTTCCCAAAGACAAGTTTGGACTGCCTATGAATTATATTAGCAAATTCTTTACATATAACAATATTTACACACCACATGAGAACTGAAGGTATGTGTTTAAATGGACATTTCTCTGACTTAGTATGGTCAATATATAAAAAGATCAAGTCTATAAATTCTACACAGTTGGGTTAATTTCACATTTACTATTTCTTAATAGATTCTGCCTCAGTTAATATTCTGCATAATACAATTTTTCATGGAGGCCCATGACCTTATTTAAATTAATAAAGTAATTCAGAGAAGGTACCCTAATTAATTATTGCTAATAAATATTCCCTAAGGACAGAAGCTCAAGTTCTGTTTACCAAAGAAATAACTGCACATGTATATTCAGATGTATCTAAGTAAGTCCATTTTCCCTTATATCAAGACACTTCAAAAGCAAGCATATCTTTTAATCTCAGGAAGACCATCAGGGAACCAAGAACTATAAAATTCTATCTGGCTACAGTCTGAATGACACATTTTTACAATACACACCACCTTAAGTTCTAGGGATGTGCCTCAAGTAGACATGTAAATAAATTCAAGTTATTAAGTCCTTAATGTAGCCTCATCTGTACATATACTTTAAATGTGGGTAAATATGTTATTAAATTAAGATGACAGTCTAAATTCCCATCCATTTACTAGGAATCATTTATATTTCATATAGCACTAGAGATGTCTTCTCTGAGTTTATGAAGAATTATAATGGGAGGAAGTCAAACCAAACATTGATGGACAACTGCAAAGAGCATTCCATGTACAAATGAAAAATGTTGCTTGCAAGAGATATATAAGATCATTTTCAAAAGCACGACCTCCTTGATACTCTTTGTCAGATAAATTAATCACAAAAGTAATAAATGTCTAAATACGAAGGAAGCTGTTCTCATTCAAGGTTCACCACATTATTACTAACTTGTTACTAACAATAACTCAAATTAGGATATATCCAATCACCCCTATGATAATATCACTACTACTACTTCCTTAAAAAGCAAAGGGGTAGAATTTTTGGCACAGGGCAAACACCAGCACAGAAGTCCACTCTCATTGTGAATGTTGTCATTCCTTGAGCAGCAGCAAGAAAAAGATGCTGGGAATCTCTGTTTTGAGGGGTCAAACCAGTGCTTATTATTACGTGCCGCTCCCTTCTCAAAATTACTGCCCAGGATACCTCAGGAAAGTTACTGGAGACTAATAAACCATTTCACAACTCTTCATCATCACTCTCTGAAAAACAATAATTTACTAGTACGAGCTTAGATTTGCAAGAAAACACTAGCTTTTGCCCTGGTAGATCATATTTTATGTCTACTTGGCCTGACTCTAGGCAAAATTATAAAGTCAGCGACATTTATCTTCAGTGTCTCCCCTTTCTCTTTGGTTTATCTTCCTTTCAGTACCTCCCACTATTCCTCACCCACGAGAAATCTGTAACTCTTATCCTACCCTTAGTTTAAAGACAGTAAATTGTGACACCCACCTAGACCCAACGTCCAGAGCTTCAGATCTGTCCCAAGTGTCTACTTCTGGGACTAAAGTTGCAGTAATCATATAATGGCAGTAACTAATTAGTGGCACACACACACACTTTTCCTCATTTTGTGACTCAGAATTACCTGAGTTGAGGGGCAGGGGGAAGGGTAGAGGAAATGCAGAAAGAAACACCATGCAATTGAATGGAGGGAATTTATCTTGTTCCTCTCTTCTGCCCCGCCCTGAACACATTACTGAGTGCTCAGTAACACCTAACCCTTTAACAAACAAACATGGTCCTTCTCTACCTTAATTTGAAGGATAAGCTGTTATAGGTCTTTTATAGCGGCAGTCGCCAACCTTTTTGGCACCAGGGACCGGTTTTGTGGAAAACAATTTTTCCATGGTGAGGCGGGGGGTGGGGAGGCATGGTTCAGGCGGTCATGGAGAAATGGGGAGCAGCAGCTCCCCTGCCACTCACGGGGTGGGGGGGGGGGGGGGAAATCCCTGTTTTACAGGGCCTTCAGGAACCAAGGAAGTATCAGTGGGAAGGACAGGACAGTATCACAAACAGTTCTAGGCAGTTACATATTGAAGGATATAATCCAATGTCTATGGAACATCTATTTATGAATATGATAAATACTAGAAAGTTACTATTTTCCTTCTCCCCTCTACAAATGGTCAGCTCATTTTCACCTTTTCTATTTTCAGCATCAATGTCACCTCCTGAGGGCATCAATCCTTCCCTGGCCATCCAATCTCAAGCAGGTTTTTGTGCCCCTTTGTTTCCTTCACATACTTGGAAAACTCAAAATTCTTTTACATCCTTTTCCTTGGAGTTTAGTGGGCTCCCACCCCAGAATCCCAGCCCCAGCACAGTGTCTGGCACAGAATTACTACAAAAGACCTGCTAAAACAAAATTTTAAAGACAGAATTCTAACTTTCAAAGGGGCAACAGTAGAATGTGAACTAGTTATAAAACCAGTAAGAAAAGAAACAGGGAGGGGTCATGAACCAGAAACACAAAGGGAGGGTTAATAACCAAGAGTTCATGCTAAGGTCAAGGTTAGATGGGCGGTGTGATAAAGCAAAGAGGAAAAGCTGAATGGGACAGAGAAAATGAAGAAGGCTTTCCAGATTAAATGAGCCTGAGCGTGTCCAGCCTGGTTGAGCCCCAGACAAGATGAGACAAGAAAGACAGTAAAAAATGAGGGTGCATTAATTAATCTTGAAGACATCATTTGACTTGCCTCAATCCTCCAGCCAAATTCTGATAACCTCATGCCCTATTTAAGCAAATAAAGTGAGGTTATCAGGCATAAAGCCCTGCAAACCTCACCCTCAGAACTCCTGCTTCTCTGCACCTGAATCTTGAGTTTCAGAAGAGGCAACTTCTGTCTCTAGAGGCTTCACTCTACCAATCATTCCACCCTCTCCTTAACTTGAGCTTGTCTGACTCTACCTCTTCCTTCCTAGAACCTAGGCATGCTCAAATCTCTCCCACCAAGAACAAACCAACCCCTCTCTCCATGTAGATGGTGTTCCCTCTATCCTTCCACTGGCAGGCTTCTGAAGGGTAGACCTCACTGGCTCTGTCTACATCATCTCTTCCATCAACTTTGAAACGCACCACAAACAAGCTCCAACAAAGGGACAGAGGTTTACTGGTAACTATTGATATATTCCTTCCAGATGGCCAAATCCAAAAGGCAATCTAGCCCCTCCCAATTAACTCCTGGTCCCTCTGCAGCATTTCACACTATAGACCACTCCCTCCATGAAACTCTTTGCCCCCCTGATTTTAATGAGACCTGACTCTCAGATGCCCTGGTAGTCACCAGGGTTCTTTTCGAGGCTTTTCTCTCTTCACACCATACATTTGCCTCCATTCCAAAGGTTTTAGCTATCACCTCTGACTTCAAATCAAGATTTTCAGTATACACATCTCTACTCAACAAACCTGTGATCTAGCTCCCTATGGAATATCTCAGCAGTCATATAACAGATAAACCTGAAAGTTAATGCTCTATTGTTGAATTATTCACTATTCTGGTTAATGGCGATCAGTTGTCCAAATAAGAATTCAGAGTCATCCTAGACACCACGACTCCCCAGTCCCTGGCTCCACATCCAACCGATGTATTAGAGCCCTTTGGTTCTCTCTAGTTAGTACCCCTAGAGCCTGCTGCTCCCAGCCTCCTTCTCTTTTTCATTGATACTGAAGCCAATCATCATCCTATCTCACCAAGCAGACTGCAGATTTCATCTTCTTCAATTTACCTTCTACATCACTTCCAAAGTGATATGAACATTCAACCCAACAATATGATCCCTCTGCTTAAAAGCCTCCAGTTACTTTCCTTTCTGCCACTCCAACCTATATGACAGATGTCTACTTCTGATACTTCCTCATGCTGTAAGCTCTAGCCATGCTGGTTCATGCCTTAGCATTCCTGTTTTATGTTCTTCCCTATATTTAAAATGTCCTCTGGCAACAAGAAGCTTGTGATCTTTCAAGACACAGAAGAAACGCCACCTCTTCCATGAAGGCTTCCCTCATTACCCTTGTTCCACATTCAAATTAGAGAGAGATGATCACTTCCTTCTTTAGGCTCTACTTTGCATATATCTATTAGAGAACTTAGCATCATCCAATTGTTGTGCTTGCAAGTGTGTGTCCAGGTGTGTATACTATGCACACATACACATACATTCCTTAGAAGACTAGGCCCACATCCTATTGATTATTCCACCCCAGCATTCTGCACAGAGCCTAGTAAGTAAATGCTTAGTAGCTGGCTCTGAATAAACATTTGATGGCAAACTGCTGTAAGTCAAAAACACTAGGATTTAGGACAGCAAAGGAAAGAAAGTCATCAAGTTAAAAAAAGAAAATCATAGAAGGTGAGAAAGAAAATAGCATTTCTACATTAGACCCTGCCCTGAACCAACTGGGAGTTAGAGGGTCTGGCTCTCTGCACTCCAAAGCTCTCTGCTCCTTCCCCTGTCATAACACAACACACATCTTATTGTAAATAACTTTATGTGTGTCCTCCTTGCTTGGGAGAAATATCACTACTATTACTGTCAAAATATCTTAATAGCAATTATATTTATTGAGCATTTACCGAGTGCCAGGTACCTTGCTAAATGCTTTACATATGTTAACTCATTTAATTTTCACAATAGGCCAGTGCTGTGAATGTTATTAATATTACCATTGTACAGATGGAAAAAGTGAGCCTTAAAAAGATTAATCAATTTGCCCATTGTCCTGTAGCTAGTGAACAGGATTCAAAGCCAAGGAGTATGATTTCAGGGCCCACGCTCCTGATTCAGCTACTATACTATACTACTAGCGCCCCCCCCCGCCCCAATAACCCACCATCAAATACATAAATAAAGGCCACCAGGGATCTAGGAAGGCACGGGCTATGTTTGGCTTATTTACTACTTGACACATAGTAAATGCTCAGTAAATATTTGCTGGCCGACTGGCTGGCCAAATAAAAGATTATTTAAAACTCTGTGCCTAATATATATATTTTTTTTTTTCTATAAAATGAAGGTGTGGTTCTTTAAGATTTCTTTCAACTGTAAAAATTCTATGGTTTTAGTATATGCAGGTAAAGTGCCTGCTGCCTATGATACGGTGATGACACATTGGGAACAGTAGAGACAGGTAACTAGGAGCGTGGGTTGTATATCAGCAGGCCTTGAAAGGAATCCTAGATACACCTCCTAACCTGGGCAAATTCCTTGATCTGTGAATCTTTATTTCCTCACCTTAAGATATGGGTGGTCCTAGCAACTGCCTCAGTAGGTGATTTTGAGGATTAAATGAGAAAATATGAATGTGAAGCACTTACACAATGTCTAGAACTACTCAAACACTAAATAAATGGCAGCTATTACTGCAATACTCAGAATCAGATATTGACTGATACACTCACACGAAGTGAAAAGGTAAGCACCTGCTCATGAAACAAACACAGCATTCTCACAGGAAGACTATGTCGTATTTCATTATTTTACTGTCCAAAGCTACATCTTTGGATTCAGCATGTGAGTTAGAAAGAGAAAATTTAGCAAACAACTATATTTTCATTCAAAATTGTGGGTTCTTATTCCTTTCCCTTGTGTCCCTATTTGTTCATATCCAGATAATTCACCCAGACCTCAGTCTCTCCCATTTCTCATTTCTCTCACTAGAAGACATATTTCTTTCTTCTTTCTTTATTTATGGCTGTGTTGGGTCTTCATTGCTGCGCATGGGCTTCCTCTAGTTGTGGCGAGCGGGGGCTACTCTTAGATGCAGTGTGCAGGCTTCTCGTTGCAGTGGCTTCTCTTTGTTGCGGAGCATGGGCTTTAGGCACGCAGGCTTCAGTAGTTGTGGCACTCGGGCTCAGTAGCTGTAGCTCGAGGCCTCTAGAGCGCAGACTCAGTAGTTGGGGTGCACGGGCTTAGTTGCTCCGCAGCATGTGGAATCTTCCCAGCCCAGGGCTCAAACCCATGGGCAGGCAGATTCTTAACTACGCGCCACCAGGTAAGTCCCAGAAGACATATTTCTTATTTGTCATAAAAAATGAAGGGTGAGTACGGAGGAGGACTCTTCCTAAGGAGGAATTTTAATCCACACAAATTTCTCAGACCTCTTTGCTAGCCTGATTATAGAGCATCCTGCCCCCTCCTCCCAAAAAAGTTTCCCTAGAAAAGTTAAATTTATTCAATTGAAAATAATTTTAAGAAAATTGACATCCATTATCTAAGAGTAGCTAAAATATCCTCAAATGTCCCTAAACCAAGTTTATGAAATCCCTTCCTAAAAAGAAACACTAAGTTCTTTTTCCTCTTTGAGCCCTAGTATTAGCAAGCAAGGAAAATCTACTAAAAGAAAAACAAACAAACAAACAAACAAACTAGGTTCTAGCAGGCTATCACAAAACTGTAAGAAACATTATTATCTCATAAAATTTAATAAATGCACAATAAAATTTTTAAATAAATGAAATAAAAAGTAGCACGACTATTTTATATTTTTTATAGTAGCAAACATATAAGATGTTACATTAAAGATGGCATATGTGGGGCTTCCCTGGTGGCTCAGTGGTCAAGAATTCACCTGTCAATGCAAGGGACACAGGCTCCAGCCCTGGTCCGGGAAGATCTCACATGCTGTGGAGCAACTAAGCCCGTGCGCCACAACAACTGAGCCTGTGCTCTAAAGCCCATGAGGCACAACTACTGAGCCCGCATGCTACAACTACTGAAGCCCATATGCCTAGAGCCCGTGCTCCGCAACAAGAGAAGCCCCTGCAATGAGAAGCCCGCACACTGCAATGAAGGGTAGCCCCCTCTCGCCGCAACTAGAGAAAGCCCTCACGCAGCAACGAAGACCCAATGCAGCCAAAAATTAATTAATTAATTAATTAAAAAAAAAAAAAGATGGCATATGTGAAAATTTTCAGTCACATTTTCCTTAGAATTTTGGGAAGATGGTATTAAAATTCGTAATACCTTCAGTTGAATTTATCCTAAAATTTCTAAATTCTTTATCAGATAATGCTTATTTGTTTGATACAATTGCCAGTTCTTACTATTCATGATAACGAGTCAGGAATGGCATAAATAAATGAAAACTCAGACAAAGCTCTGCCTGCTCTCAAAAATCCTCATGAACCAACATTAACTAATCTTAATTTTATGTTTTATCACTGCTCTTGCTCATTCTCTTGTGCAGAAATTAATTAGCAGTGATGTGGGCAAAAGGGAGGCAGTGGGAGAGAAAGGTCAAAATCAATTCGCTCTGAATAAACAGGCTGTAACTGATAGTTGGCTGTATTCACATTTTGTGAATGAGAAAACCAATATGAGTTCTACAAGGTCTCACAGAAAGGCAGTTGGGAAGAAGTCAACGCCACACCAGGAGCAGCATCCATGAAAAAAATGTCTAAACAGGACCAAGAGGGTGTAAGTCAGTCTGTGTCATGATCCGTCTTTTCAAGAGATGATAAAATGAGTACTATGAAGAGGTGGCCTGAGTAACCAGCAAACTCATGTTCCACGGAAGGACCTCATTCTACTTCCTATACCCACGTCTGCAACATACGGAAGCAGGATTTGGATACATCTAATGAGGTTTAGATAGAATAAGTATTATTGCTATCATTATCATCATTACTACTACTTCAGCAACCATTTATTGGGCAGGAGTGGAGGGGGGCAACGTGTGTTGAAATAATTTTTCATGATTTCATTTAATACTTAAGAGAACCAGATGAGCAAACTGAGGCACACAGAGCAAGTAAATGGAGGTCAGATGAGGAAATCATACCCAGATTTGTTTGACTGCAAAACCCAAGCTCTTAAGCATTGTATTACCCTCCACCCAGAAACCATGTTGGTTCAAATAAGGATACTCTAGAGTCAACGAGTTCCACAATGAGAAAACTATGTACAGGATATAAGTATCAGAAAGTAGTGAAATGTGGAGCCTAGATAGGGTATTCATAATTATGAGATGTGAGCATAGCTCTGATATAACTAAAAGAAATATAAATGCTATCAAAAACATGGGAAATAAAGGTATAAAATACAAATAAAAGAATATAAAAGTTAATTTCCAAACTGGAATTTATGCATAGTCACAATTTTGAATAAAACATTAATCCAGTATTTTCCATTTTCTCAAAATTGTCTACCCCTTATAGTCACATACAATTTAATTTTTTCCACTTCAATTTCTATCTCAGGACTTAGTTCCTCACCCAAGCTACCCTCCCACATTTCCAACTGTCTGCAGAATGGCTTCTATTATTATAAGAGTCTCAAACTCAACACATCAGTAAGATCAGCCTTTCCACAGAACCACTTCTTCCTCCTGACTTTCTTATTTCCACTGAGGCACAGTCATCTTGCCAGTTACCCAGGCTCAAAATGTCAGCAGCATTCTTGATTCTGCTCCTCGTTTTCTCCCAAATAACAGTACGAATTCAATGAACTCCTATCCCATAGACTCCAACTCCTTGGTGCATTTAAATTCCTACCATGCTGATCTGGGCCCTCACTGCCTCTTGCAATTTCTTCCCAATTAATCTCCACTTTCCTGGCTCTCAATTTCCACGGCAACCATTATCTCAACTTTACATCCCCTGCTAGACTTCAAGTTCCTTCAGTGCTGGGACTATGTCCTCTCTCTGAAACCCCTGCAGTGCTTTGCACAAGTCCTTCCCAGAGTCAGTAGCTAAATATTTTTCACATTAAAATGAATCCTCTCTAATGTGCAGCCACTAAAACTCAGTTATACTTTGAGATGATGCCTATGAAGCCACTACAACTCAGCTACTTTGAGATGGGGCAGCAACCTCATAGAAGTCAGAAATTTTAAGTGGGTCCAAGGAAATTATTCAGATAATTAAACTGACATTACTGCTACACAGGAAGTCTACACTGTGGCCTGTGTTCTCCCAGAGGACACAAATATTTCATCGATACCTTATGTCCATTCATGTATCATTCCAGACTGTCTCTGCCTTGAAAGAAGAAAGAAATGAGTTTTTCTGCACAGTTGACTTCTCATATGCTAATAGATGATGCCAGGGTAACCTGTACCAGTGAAACCCATTTCAAGGGCAGTAGGGAGGCTGCATAACAGACCTCAACATGGGGACTGTTCATTATGAAGAAAAGAAAACAAAAACCAAAATAAAGGGAATTCCCTGGCAGTCCAGTGGTTAGGACTCTACACTTTCACTGCCGAGGGCACAGGTTTGATCCCTGGTCAGGGAACTAAGATCCTGCAAGCCGCGTGGCACGGCCAAAAATTAAAAGAATTAAAAAATTTTAAAAAAGAGAAATGTGGAAGGAGATTCTAAACCGTAGCTTATAATAAGAGTAGCAAATAATTTCCCTGTATGCAAACACATTTTTTTACACAAAGATTTTTAATATTACTCCAGCTCAACTGTTCGTTTACCTTTGGCAAATGCCTGTCCCTCAGCACATCACACCCAAAATGGGTTTAAAAGTACTAGAGAACAGCAGTCAAGACCCAAAAGCAGACTGAATATGCAGCCTTGACTAGCACTCTATAGAGTGGTGCTTAGCTTAAAGGACTCACCCTGCAATACAAAGAACCAGAAAGCAAACAAACTGGACTGAATACCGATGATAGTAAAATAATCTGCATGATGCAGAGAATAATCAATAATAGGAATTCGAGGCACAATGAGGTCTTCTGATTGAGACACTGTTAAATACCTGATGTTATGGCATCATGCAGAGGTGCTGGACAGAGGTTACCTGGGATGAGTGTTCAATTTGTTAGACAGGAAAGTCCTTAATGGCCTAAAAAGAAACACATGGTCTCCCCTTCCCTCTCCCTGCCACCTCTCTGAGTCTGATCTCCCAGTGCACATCCATCCTCACCCAGGTCCAACCAAGCCACGATGGCTGCCTCCTTCCTGTCCCTGAAATGATTCAGGCCACACTCCAGCCTTTCCACCTCTCCACTTTTATGTTCTCCCCCCATATAGCCACATGAAATCTCTGTTCAAAAATCCCTTCTCAAAGAGGCCCATTTCAACCACCCAAATTAAAACTGCAAGCTGACCCCTTGCCCTAACAGTCCTAAGGACCTTTCTTACCCTGCCCAATTTTTTTGTAATTATCATCTTCGAACATACTACAGAATTCGCTTATGTTTTATGTTTATCATTTATTGTCCACTCCTGTCCTCCCACCCCCACACCTACCCATACACTGGAATTAGGTTCTATGAGGGCAAGGAATTGAGCGTGCTTTATTCACTGACTCATCCCCAGGGGCTAGAAAATGGTGTAGCAGATATTAAGAGAGCTCAATCAATACTTGCTACACAACTGATTAAATGAATTTATCAATCATAGAACTGTTATGATTGAGTTACAGGTTATTTTTATGAGACACTGATCACCCATATTATGTACAAAACACTGTGCTAGGCTCTATGGGTAAAAAAGGAATAAAAGACAATAAAAGAGTCCTTGACCTCAAACAATTTGCCCCAAAAGTGCCTCGGACGTTTCACTAGAGCAAAGGATGCCACACCCATTTTATCTATTCACCCACTTCCTCCAGCATCTGCTACACACCTGCCTACATGCAAAAGTTTACAACAGAAAGGAGACACATCAAGGGTCAGCATGTGCCAAGTTATATTTGTTGCCAAGTGTTTAGCTCACCAAATGAACCAATTCAACTGATATACTTCTAATAAACAAGTAACTTGAAATGTAAACATTTATAATTAATTGTAATATATTGATTGCTTAAATGAACATAAAATATAGTTTTTTTCAGATCTTCAAGAAATTCTGATTTTGTCAAAATTTATGAAGTGTCAGTAAATGATGTCTAGGCCCTGCCCTTCCTTCATTCTTAAACTGGGGGAAAATAGAGCAAATTGTTATTCAGACACTGTGTGTGCAATATGACTTTAGCATGACTGAAGCTTGTTATGGGTTAAATCCCTAGAAATATTATAACCTCTGTAAAGCGTGTTGTGGAAGGAAGGAGGGAGGAATGGAGGCAGGAAGAAAGAGAAAAATGGACGGACCAACAGAGAGAACAAAGCACAGATCTGACACCCAGCCTGGTCTTTTGAAGGTGAGACGTTCGTTTTAACTAGATAGACTGTGGGCAGTATCTTTAAATATGTTCTAAGGAAACAAGTTTTGAGGTGTGCTGACTGTTTCTACTATTAGAAACCAAAAAAAAAAGCAAGTGAGAGAAATTGGTCAAAAATAAAGGTCACCCTTGCAAAGTAACTGAAAATAATCACAAACTGGGGGATTATCCCATTATCCAAGATATGGTCACTGTCCGTAGTAGACAAGAGAGGAGACATCCAGTAGTGTCGTTTGTAATATTATATCTTGTAAACCAAACAAACTAAAATGAGGAGGCATTGGACCTAGGTCAGATGTGGCACTGCACCACGCAGGTTCTACGTGTCAGGCTCCTGTCTGCTAGACCCAACACTTACTAATGTATGTGCCTATCTCACCTGATCAGCCAGCTTTTCTTTCTCCTCTCTTTCTAGAGGAAAACAAATATGACGCAAGTATCTGTATTCATGGCATCCTGCAGGGTAGGATGAGTATGCAAGCAGGGTGCTGAACAGACAACATTTGGGATGGCCTACAAAGTGTCTGTAAGGCTATTTCTCAGTGAGGAAATGATCCCCTCTGAATTTTCCTGAAGCCTTGCAAACCCATCACTTCTGAAAGATGCTGTTGTTAAGAATCCAACTGGTGCTTAACTAAGGAAAATGATCAATCTTAGGAGCCAACAGCCAGCTGCCAGATTCTGAACTGTGATTCCGCCTCCCAAACTTCTACGGCTCTTCTACCTTCCCACCCTTCTTCTTACACTCCAGCCAGAATTCAGCAGCAATAAATGTGACTCCTCTCACACAACATGCAGCTGTCAACAGCTCTGTACAGTTCTGTAGGACATCAAAAAACATTTCAAGAATCGCGTTAAGTGCACACTGCCTCCCCCTCCACATTACTTAAGCATTATTTGTTTTCCTGACTGTTGGGTGGCAGGGGAATGGATATAATAAAAAAAAGTCTACTGATGGAGGAGCGGAGAACCTCTAGCCAAAAACAAATACATGATTGTAAAAGTGGGGAGCGAGTTTAAAGAATAACTCAACTAATCCATATATTTGATAAGATTATGTCCAAGACAATAGTAACTTGGAACTCTCTTTAGACATTCAACCACCAGCAACATCTGCCCCTGCCCCCCAACCCCACAATTCTTCTACAGAAAGTTTGACAACCTAAACATTGCCTCACAGACTAAATGAAAATAATCACAGAATAGTTTCTTGCAATTAAATGCATCATGCATGCAAAAACTATGGAGTGCCTTATTTTCTCCACTTGAGTGCATTAAAAATTCCTTTCAAACAGTTTATATCTAATAACTATGCAACTAACTAATAAAGTTACTGCTTTATGAATTAAAACTCTTTTTACAATATCCTTCATATAACCACAATTTTCACTCCAATTCAGAAGGCAATTTGACTTCCTCAGGTTAAAATTTCTCAAAAAAAAACCAAAAAACAAACAAACAAAAAAACAGAGTGTTACTTGTAAAAATTTTTCAAGTTCACTGAGATAAACTCTGGCTAAGAAAAAAATTTTTTTTTCAATCCCAGGTTGTTTCACTGGGCATGGACTTTGCCATAGAATTCCTTGAGTTTCCTTCCTTACATAATTCTAGATCAAGAGCAAGAGACTGCAGATGCTGCACACTACCACCCTGGCAATATGTTAACAATGTTTTATTAAGAAGACAACAGGGCTTCCCTGGTGGCGCAGTGGTTGGGGGTCTGCCTGCCAGTGCAGAGGACACGGATTCGAGCCCTGGTCTGGGAGGATCCCACATGCCGCGGAGCAACTAAGCCCGTGAGCCACAACTACTGAGCTTGCGCGTCTGGAGCTTGTGCTCCGCAACGGGAGAGGCCACGACAGTGAGAGGCCCGCGCACCGCGATGAAGAGAGGCCCCCGCTCGCCGCAACTGGAGAAAGCCCTCGCACAGAAACGAAGACCCAACACAGCCAAAAATAAATAAATAAATAAATAAATAAATTTATAAAAAAAAGAAGACAACAGTACCAGAAAAGGATTCGCAACAAGATGCTGCCAACTGTTTAAATATTCCTCGAAACCATCCTGATGTTTTATTATGATCAGTGTGTGTCGCTGGTAGATCAGGCTCCTGTTATTAACTGGGCCCTGTGCTAGGTCTTTTAAGTGAATTACCTCACTTAATTCTCACAATAATACTATGATTTTAGGTACTAATTTTCCCTTTCAACAGATGAGAAGACATGAGCTAAAAAAGGTTAAAAAATTGCTCAAAGTCAAACATCAAGGTCAGAATCCAAGAGATGTTTATTCTGATTCTAAAATTCATGCTAATTCCAATTCAACAGAGTGCCTCCATGTATTTAAAGGCTCATCTCATTCCTCTGATAGTTATCTAGTGCCTACTAAGAACATGACATATAGCAGTTCAAGTTATCCTTTAAGACCATGTCACTTTTGATGGCTTCTGACACATTTAGAATAAAATCCCAACTCCTAGCAATGGGCTAACCCCTGAACTCGGCTCGAACTACCTTTGAAAATGCCGATCATATTTTCACCTCAAGGCTTCTGAACTTTCTGTTCCTCTGCCACTAACTCTTCAGATCCTTCAGGTCTCCACAAAAATATTACCTCCTTAAAGGTGACTTCCTTGACAATCCAATCTAAATAAGTGGCCCCACTCACCCACCCTCCCTCTAGCCTGTTTTTTGTTTGTTTGTTTTTTTAATAAATTTATTTATTTTCGGCAGCGTTGGGTCTTCGTTGCTGTGCGCGGGCTTTTCTCTAGTTGCAGCGAGCGGGGGCTACTCTTCATTCGGGTGCACGGGATTCTCACTGCGGTGGCTTCTCTTGTTGCGGAGCACGGGCTCTAGGCACGAGGGCTTCAGTAGTTGTGGCTCAAGGGCTCTAGAGCACGGGCTCAGTAGTTGTGGCGCATGGGCTTGGCTGCTCTGCAGCATGTGGGATCTTCCTGGACCAGGGCTCGAACCTGTGTCCCCTGCATTGGCAGGTGGATTCTTAACCACTGTGCCACCAGGGAAACCCTAGCCTGTTTTTTAATTGTACTTATCCCTATCTGAAATTATCTCGGAGATGTATCTGTTTCTCTGTTTATTGTTTGTCTCCTCCCAACTAAAATACAAATGCCCTGAGAGGAAAACAGACCCACCAGTCTTACTCAGTACCTACGACAGTGTCACACCCACAGTGTGAGCTCAGTAAATATATATTTTTTAAATGGATGAGTGAACTCTAGGTGCCAAGGAGACACATACATAATTAGATACAGGCCTGACCCTTAAAAAAGTGTTCATGTAATGTCTGAAACATTTATATTTATATATATATATATTTCTAAAAATCTTATATTTGTATTTGTATGGAAATATGTATGGAAATATGTTAATATAAATGTTTCAGACATTACATGAAATTTGTAAAAATCATATTTGTATTTGTATGGAAATATGTATGGAAATATGTTAATATAAATGTTTCAGACATTAAAAAAAAAAAAAAAAAAGTGTTCAATCTACAAGGGGACAACTACACAATTTCACAAGGCAAACTGTTTTAAGTGCCATAAGTGAAATAATAACAAAGTATTACATGGTTTCAAAACAGAAAGCATTAAAAGTCATAAAACATAATATTAATAACTACTTATAATTTCATCAAGAAAAAAGGGAGGAAGATAAATTAATGAGGGAATAGGAGAGAACATGAACACACACACACAATCTCACTCACTCATGTTATTCCTTAGAGCAGAAATGCTCGCTTTGGTCAAGGCTTGGAAGATATAAACATCATTGAAATTCAAAAGCAGTTCTGAAAGAGAGGATGCCTCAATTGGTATGCAAGGGATGTTTCCTCCCCCTGAATACATTATGAACTTGCAGCATGCTAATATGCCATGCTATCATAAGCACCAGATGGGGCAGTAGGCAGTACATGTCCCATCAAACCTCAAGAAGATGTATTAATGTTCATGCTCTTTAAAAAAAAAAAATCCTTTGCCTGTGTCCCTAGACTTCCACATTTCTTAGCATTCAGTTACTTTCTCTCAAAGCACAGTCCTCCAGGGCTGCTCCTCTTCACCAGATGGTGTCAGGAATCATTTCAATCTATTTTATCACAGGAGGCAAAGGCCACAAAGCGTGTCAGACTACGTTTGCTGAAGTTGCACCAAGCACAAAAGAGAACAGCAGATACAGGAGATGTAAGACCTAAATCTTCTCCAGACACTACTGATGAAACATCTGTAATGACAATGAATCCTTATTTATGTTCAACACAGAGAAAAATAAAAAGAATACTTTTATATATCTAAACTTTATGAATTACCTGATATTACTGTGAAATTGAGGTCTATCTAAATATTCTCTAAAGATGATCAAGCTAAACTCAAAATTTTGAATAATCAGAAGGTGGCCTCAAAACAAGACAAGGGTATAATAAATGGTGCCTGAGTGCAATGAAATAGACTCACTTCTTTAAAAGTAACTATCAGAATAAACAACACCACAGAATTGGGTTGAAATGTACCTTCTCTTAACTATCTCATTCAATTTAGCTATAATGTGTGGGCATCCAAATATGCTATTAGAAACCAAGGCTCTGAACAAACACATTATTTGTAATTTCTTGAGTTTATTTATTGTAGGGTTTTTTTTGAGTTTTTTATTTTTTTATTTTTTATTGAGTTTTATTTTTTTTAAATACATCATTTAAAACAAATAAATTGCCTTGATTACCATTCATTGGGACCTCCATGATAAAAAAAAAAAAAAAGGGGGGTATTTTCTCTAGACTACACAAGGAGACAGAAAAACGACGATTTACAACAGTGATTCTCAAATTTAAATATGCTTCAGAATCCTCTGAGAGCTTGTTCAAACATAGATTACTGGGCTACCCCCAGAGTTTCTGATTAAGTTTGCAGAAGGGCAGAAAATATGCATTTCCAATTAAGTTCCTGGTTGATGCTGGTACTGCTGGCCCATGCACCCCACTTTAAGAACCACTTAATTACATCATTCTACACCATGTTTCCAAAGTGCTCCAATGACCCTTGGAAAGTCTGTAATCCATGCAGAGTATCAGCAATATCCTTGTAAAAACAGAGCCACTCAGTTGATAAGCTACACTGACCTTCTATAAATTTTTTAAAGGCACAAATTAAGAGAAGTACTTACCAAATATGTGTCAAATTAGCAAGATTATTCTTCCAAGGTATACAAGGTAATGAATGATATTCTCTGAAACTCAAACCTGCCCTCCTATCCCTTTCAAAGGATTCAATGTGTATGTTGAAACATAAGAGGACAAAAATATTTAAAGAAAGTTTCACTATTATAAGAAATTGTATGTTTTCCAAGAAATTACGTATCAGGCACTGAATGAATTATTTTAGCAATCTCTCTGGAGTCTTTAGGATAAATTTTATCAGCCTATCAAACTGCTACTCATCTAAGATTATTGGTAGAAGAAACTGTTGATGGAATGTACTCTGTAAGTGAAAACATGAAAATATTTTGTTAATATTTGTCTTTTGCTAGAATCTTAGTCAATATGTCTGCTGGAACACTGACACCTTACACCCATCCTCCCAAACTACATGCAAGTGCCCAGGTAGAGGGAGCGCTAATTTCCCCAAATATTACAAATGTCAAAAGCCCTGGGCTTTGCTTCTAATTTCAGCAATTCTGTCAGAAAGTGTTTTTCTTAAGTGTTATATATTGTATCATACTTCTAGTAAATATTATCATGATAAACTACCAGATTTATAATACATGCAATATGCAATTAACTAATATGCAGCTAGCTGCCAAGAAACCTGTACGGCCAAAAAATTTAATGTATTATTTTTCCTTAACTCAAAGAAAATGCTTGATTATTCAACACCATTTACCAAAAATTTTATAAGATTTACTTCTTAATTTTTCCCCTCATAATTAACATGCTTTATGCATTATTTCTTTCCTTTAAAATCTCTGTGAATCCCAGTCCACCTCTCATCCTCACTTATTCATTAAGCAAACATTTGCTGATTGCCTACTACATGCTAACCTCACAGGTAGCCTGGAATGGAATTATCAGAACTAGGAAATCAAGATCTTAATATAAATGGCAGCTTTATCAAGAAAAGCTGATGACACATAAAATGTCTATTATTTTAAACAATGGGGAGTCTGTATCTTGGGATACATAAAAGGTTAGACAGAATTCAACTCTCTAGCAATATCTCCTACCAAGAGAAATGAAAATCAGTAAGGAGGGAAAGGTCTCAGCCACCTAAAATGACGCCACAAATTAAAATTGCCACTTATTAATATCTGGGGGGAAAAAAACAAAAACAAAACAAGATGGGCTTCTCAAGTTTTCACTTAAGCATGCACTTTATTATTTTACTCGCCATTCTAAGTTTGGTTATATGGTTTCCAAGTTAGCAAATTGCTGGAATGGGTAAAAGTGTGGGCACATGAACAGGAAGGGGTTGGGCAGAAGAAAGAAAAGAGAGAAAATTCTATCAAGTGTAGACAAAACTCAGAAAATCCCATCAAATATAGACAAAACTCACCAAGCACAACAGGCTAGAGCCCTTTTGCGTGATTCAAATGCTGTCCCCTATTTTTAAGTCCAGAGAGTGTCACCGTCTGCCTTTAATAATTACTGCTTGCATGTAAACTCTGCTTTTTAGGGAGACACAGCATGTTTACAATCATTATTACCACCCACCGTATTGTGAAGCAAAAGTTGGCAAGACAGAATAATTGTTTCTGAGGCAAAGAAAGTGAAGCTCAAGCAGATAGTAAAATGACTTACTTGCTCCTGGTCACACCACTAAGTGGAAGAACCTTGACTCACACCCAGTAATTGACATTCCTAATGCCCTGTGTTCTTTGATAGATGGCCTCATAAAACACAATATATTAATCGTTTATAATATAAATCCAAGTCATAAAGCAAAAGATAAAACATATTCAGCACAAACTGATTAAGAACATAGCTAAGTATAAAGAACAGGGCCATTCAAAATAACTGACCAACATGTACAGAAATTTTAAACAACTAAACAGAAGCAACTTTGTAGCTTAAAGAGATACCCTTCTGCTCTCTGGAAAACACTACAAAATGGTTCAATTCTCCAAGAAGTTTTAGCAAAAGGTGTATTAACATCACACTGATATGCTTTACCCACAGAAGATATGAGTAGAAGATATGAGAAGAAAGATATTCTTCACCAGCAAAATTAAATTACTTGCCCAAAACAACAGGGGGTAAGTAGCAGTTCCAGAGATTTTAACCAGTTCTTCAGACTCCTAAAGGAGTGCATTAAAAAAAAAAGTAATAAGATGTATTAAAAATTGGGACCAGGGCTTCCCTGGTGGCGCAGTGGTTGAGAGTCTGCCTGCCAATGCAGGGGACGCAGGTTCGAGCCCTGGTCTGGGAAGATCCCACATGCCGCGGAGCAGCTGGGCCCGTGAGCCACAATTACTGAGCCTGCGCGTCTGGAGCCTGTGCTCCACAACAAGAGAGGCCACGATAATGAGAGGTCCGCACACCACGATGAAGAGTGGCCCCCACTTGCCACAACTAGAGAAAGCCCTCGCACAGAAACGAAGACCCAACACAGCCATAAATTAATTAATTAACTAATTTTTTTAAAAAAAGTTTAAAAAAAAAAAAAATTGGGACCAAAAAAAAAAAGCCAGAATGATATTCCTCTATGTAGCGAATAAATAATAACAGGTAACTCTTCCTTTCAGCAAAGTTCTTTAGAAAGACTCCTAAATTGTACAAAAACTTGAAAAAGTTTTGAAAGCTTGATCACATCTACATTTACCATTTTTTTGGCTATTTCACGCTCAGCAAGCAAACACTGGTATATAAGAGAATGCCTGGGTAATTAAGAAGTTGAGTTTTACCTCTGGTTTCTGTCACTCTGTATTTTATAAACCAATGATTAAGAACATTCCAGAAAGTCTGGAAGAAAATAAAGTGTTTTCTAAGGACAAAAATCTTCATTTTGATTCCTTTAATATTTTCCTGTCTCTAGGCTGTACAAATACAACTAATGCTAGAGCAGAAAGAAAGAAAAAAATAAATGTTAACAGACCTTTCAAATGATGTGTTGCCTTAAGTGCTGAGTATATAGGTTCAGATAGAACCATTTTAAAGAGGAAACAATGCCCATCTCACATGGAAAGTGTCAGAATCAAGGCCCTTCTTTGTTCCAGTCATATCTTTGTCAGAACACATGTTAAGCATTTCAAATGAAATAATATATAAATTGTTACCACAGGACCCTCAAATTTTATTATGCATTTTCCTCCCAATAACCTGAGAATCATTAAACCAAACAAGTCCAAAGGAAGGCAGTGAAGTTAAATCGTGCAAAGTTCAAATGTAAAGTAATGATATGCTCAGAAGCACAATTGTCTTTCCCAAAGTTCTAAATAACTTAGCACCCCATCAAAATCATCCCAGATTATTAAGAATGGTCTGTTTATTTGGACAAACTCTTTAGGACTCTTGTTAAAGCCATAAACACATGATAAAGACACCCTTAAATATCCCTTCTTCCTAAAGAGCATTTCTGCCTGTCTAATTACATAGGTCTTAAGACCAAACTCTTTACAGTATCATGTTCTCATCGGTACTTTCAAATTTACTTTCTTGCATGAGCATCAAAGTACACTGTATGATGTTAACAAACCACACAGAATTAAAAGAATCCCTCTAATAAAGTGAGACTTTTTACAGACTGCACTTATCACTTAGCCTTTAAAAGGGAAATGTGGAAAACAGAAGTGAAATCTTCTAGAGAAAACAGCCCACAATTTAAAAATCAACTGTTTTTTTTAGAGGGGGAGAGGCATGGTGAAAAAAGATAATCTGCTTTCCTACAACCCGTGCTCATCTTCTGGAAACACATTCTGCCTGCCTAGAACCTCCTGGGGCAGAACCATGGGTACCCAGCAGTCTCACTACCAAGAGATCTGATATTTTTTTAACCACACAGTGTTTAACAGTTTTGTCTGCCAATGTGTTGAATACATCATTTGATTTCCAGTTTTCTACTATAATCCAAAACATAGAAAATCATCCATCTGAGGTTCTGATCAACAAAAGATAGCCAGGATTACCTCATTCCAAAAGCCTAGAAAGGTGATATCTTAGTTAACCTATACAGCTTTTTCAGGGAGTAAATTTACAATTTCTATTAGACTTTTCAAAATAATGACATTAGTCCCCCAATGCCTATTACTCCCATTGTACTCTCTCAAGAGAAGCAGAAATACACAGAGAAATAACTACCTTGCTAACCTGCTTTACCCAAGATCATTCTTGATGACTGAGGCTAATGCTTTTCCATTTTTATTTTTCAGCACAGAGAACTCCACCTTCTATGCTACTCTACTTCAAATTCAAACATCCCCCTTTAAATGTTTCCATCTAGCTTCCATTACAAACCATCCTCTCATCAAGCGCATCAGACTCACCCCTCCTTAAAAAGAACAAAAAAGGAATCCAAAATCAGCTGACAAATCAGAGAATCCCATCTCTAACATTTAAAGATATCTGTGTGTCCTCGAGGGAAAATGCTTAATTTATCTGATCTTCAGGTTTCCAATAGATCACATGGTCACAGAAACCCTTTGCAGAACTGTAGTGAGGATTAGAAAGTATATAAGGTGCCTAGCCTTGAGGCCTGGCATGTATAGGCTTTCAATAAAAGGCTTATACTATACTATCAGATTTATTCTGTTCGGAGATGGCAGTTACATACTCCCTTTGAGATTAAGAGGATATCCCGATTCCTTTGATTGGAACTCTATGGGTTGAAAAACATAATTAAGCTAGACATTCTCAGAAAGTACATTTACATTAATATTAATTAATACAAACAGCTGTTTGAGAAAGCCAGCCAGATAAACCTCCTTCTTGGTCAGGTGTGAAATCCTATTGTTCTCAAGTTATGAGTCATTTACGTTAATGACTTATTCCACTAGATACTGTTAGCTACCAAAGAACCACAACTGTACACAAAGAAATTGCTTTCAAGAAATACTATACCCACTGTCACACACAGATATTAAAATTTAATAAACAAAAATCAATGTCCTATCCTCAGTATAAGAACAACAAACTAAAAAATGTTAAGTTACATTAACAGAGATCCAATCTGAAGAAGTAGGAGACAGGCAAGGCTTTCCAATAAGCCCACTGCCCACCCTTCCGGCTCTGTCCTTGACTTCTAATCCAGTTAGGTACTACCTGCCTCTGGGTTCCTTTACCTGTCTCCAGGCTCTTGTTATTCCATATCATAATTGCTGTTTATTTCACTGCCTGGAGCACTAGAACTCAAAACTCCTGGAGTACTTGGCATGGAGAGACTGAACCATAGTTATTTAGTCCCTGGTAGATTTTTCAGCAACCCACATAGGTCTGCTACCTGAATTTCCTTATTACAGTAACCTTACAGTTGTCACAGCCTTACTAAGCAGATTATTCGATCTGCTTAATACTCAGGTAATTAACCACATTCAGGCTAATTTCCAAACAATTATAAGATAAATTTGATGGCATGCTTTTGCCACAGGCCAAGTGATTACTGTTACAGAATTTTCTCCCACATAGCTCTGCAGTCATGGAGTAGGAGGGGAGAAAGCATATGGTAAGAGCAATCCAGGGTAGAATATAAAAGACAACAAAGTACGATTGACACTAATATGGTAATGTGAGTGAGCGTAGCGTGTATATGAGATTTAGAAGCAGCATGGTAAAGAGAGTGAATCTTCTTACTTTAATAAATCACCTGAGCAAGTCACTTAACTTCTATGATCCTCAGTTTCATCCTCAGTTTCAACATCTGTAAACTGAAGGCACTTTCAAGATCAGTCTTCCAGACTCTAAAATGTATTTGTTCCTTTGATGATTCAAAAGTCTGTTCAGGGCTTCTCTGGTGGCGCAGTGGTTGAGAATCTGCCTGCTAATGCAGGGGACACGGGTTCGAGCCCTGGTCTGGGAAGATCCCACATGCCGCGGAGCAACTAGGCCCGTGAGCCACAACTACTGAGCCTGCGCATCTGGAGCCTGTGCTCCGCAATGGGAGAGGCCACGATGGTGAGAGGCCCGCGCACCGCGATGAAGAGTGGCCCCCGCTTGCCACAACTAGAGAAAGCCCTCGCACAGAAACGAAGACCCAACACAGCCAAAAATAAATTAATTAATTAATTAAAAAAAAAAAAAAAGTCTGTTCAGAATATTGTTATTACAGTATCTCCCTTGCAAACATTAAATATCAGTGTAGTGATGAAAGTTACTAAACATTTCTGGACTATATAATGCCTACTAAGCAAATGCTTATTTTAAGAAATAACAATAAACTAGTTGTCTTATGAAAATGTCCAAAATTATAGCCACTCCCCCAAAAAACAGATTAAATGCTTTTCTTTTTCAATGAACTATTAACTACAGAGGAAGATACCTTGTAAAAGTTTCCAAGTATTATTTAAAATATATAGAACTGAAAGGTCAAATACTCAGAAATATTAACAGAAAATAATTTAAAAAGAAAAAGGGAACTGGGGCCAGGGTTTGAAGAGAAGCTGGAACTTCTAAATGTCTGTTTCAAAAAAGTAATGTCTGCACAGTCTACATTTATAATTGGGTATTTGCTGCTGGTATAGTTGTCTTTAATAGCTGACAGCAAAGAGTTAGCCTAACACAATGGCAAATCAACTTGCAAGGTAAAAATAGAGTGACAGTGAATGGACTGTTGTGTTTCATGTTCTTGTATAATAGCACTTAGATGCATCTATAAAAAAAATAATAACCAGGTGCATTATCCAAATGTTCAGTTACTAGGGACACTAACAGTTGTCTGTCCATGGCAATTTCATTTCTGTTTTTTACACAAATCATCACTTGCAAGCATTGATGTTAAAAACAGAAAAACAGTCTAGTACACAGTGGCTATAAATGCCAAATCAATTTTCAGCAGATAATAAAGTCCATGTTTTACAATCAGCAATGCACTGTTTTACTACCCAAAAATGTAAGCTAATAATATATAGCTCTACTAAATGGAAAATGCAGATATGCTGTTAAAAAAAAAGGCTGGCTGTGAGAGGATGGATCATTTCTGCAGGGACCTTCTTAAAGCTATGTGTAAGTGTTTTGAAAATATCACATGATGTGGCCATGTGTTAAAAATTACAGCCAGTTAAGTTCTCTGCTAAGAAAAATATGTGGGCAATTTATGAAATGCACTCCAGGATGGAGATGTCTTAAGTAAAACCAGATTTTGAAAACAAATCTTTTTTTTTTTTTTTTTTTTTTTTTTGGAAACTTGAACTTAAAAAAAAGTTCCAGTCACATCTGGAGAGCAGGACCATTGAGAAAGGGTGGTCTGACCTAATACTAGCCATCTTCTGAAAGAACAGCACTATTTCTGGGCTATGCAGACTGTGCTCACTTATTGTCCTTTTAAGGAAACAGTCCTGAAAGCATTTTGTAGGTCAACATATGTTCTTTACTAATACTATACAAAGATTGATAAAAATATAAATGTATCAGAAAGCTTAGAGCCATCTCCTCCTGAAATACTATAATGCCAAACGTCTCCTAGCCTTCTCATAAGAAAACATTTTTCTTTCCTTAAACACAAGGATCTAGTTGTTCCAAAGTGACAGGCAGTGAAATGATATTTCCTTATATTGCGTTAAATCATCAAAACAGTTTAATCTGTTTCTTTAAAGCATGCATGGCCTCCTTTGACTTTTCATGGTTCCTTTTGAAATAGTATGCTATCAACAGCTAAAGTGCTTTTTTTTTTTATTAACTGACATAGTTATAGAAACCCTGAAACTAAGACTTTACCTACCCATCCCCACAGATTAGTATGTCTTTGAATGAGTTTGTGCACATCTGTTTCCAGGGATCCCCCATTTTTATGAAAAAGGTCCTAGATCTGAGAATTGTTACATCAAGTTTGGAACAACCAGGATCCAATTCTGATACCTGACCTACGGAAAAAAGATCATAATAATAATAATAATAATAATAATAATAATTGTTGATATATAAACACTTAGTCAAATTTAAGAAAGAAACAGTGACAATATCAAATTACCGGAAACACATCCTTTTAGTCTTCCACACATAATGTCTTACTTAAAAATATAAAATCTGTCCCAGATGGTAAAAACTGTCCATTAATATAAGTATATATATATGGACTAAAATATGCTAAAAATATATTAAGAGGTAGTCCATCCGACAGTAGTGGTTAAAAAGTGCAGATGGGTATCAAAAATAGCCAAGTGTCAGAACCGCTCAAGTATCGCCATTCTGACACAAGCTCATAGTCACAGCTGTTAATATGTTCTCTGCATCAAAGTACAAGGTTTTCTAACACAGTTGATGAGCAAGAGGCAGTGAGAAACATTGCCCACACTTCAGGTTACTGCTTTAGAACCAGTCATATATTAACGACAACGCTAAAACACACTTATCAATGATTCTAAAACCTTAAATATAGTTCAATGCATTTTAAATAAGGATGCTTTGAAGAATACTTTAAAATCATGTAACCAGCATGGGATAGCAAGGGTCCTAACTAATCTCTTTCACTTATTATCATTCACAAATGGCTTTGGGTTATTATAGGGTTTTGTTTTACCAAAACAAAATATAGACTCTGCAAAACACTAATAAATCAGATCATTTAACACATATTAATTAAGAGCATAAAAACAAATTAGATTTGACTGATGACATAAAAATCAGATAAAACGATACTACAATACTCTGGCTAAATAAAAAACACAAGCACTTTTTCACACAGATTCCACATCACATACCCAATGCACATTACATCTTTAGCTGCATGGTGCATATAAATCAAGATGATCGCTTAAAGAGTTAAAATGACCTTTCAGAGACCTCAGTCATTGTCTTTTTGTAAATTGATTTTCCCCATATTTCAGCTACACACATCCCTTGTCTACTAAACTAATGAAAAAGGTGCAGTTCTGTCACAAATCCGTCCTTTCTGCACATATATCAATAATGATGAGGACTACAAGACACATCCTAAAGGGAAAAACATTCTTCAAACAACTGGTGATACCTACACACAACTGTGGTTGCAGAAAACTGGCAGATAATGTTTCAAAACACCATCTGTGAGGTGTACAAACTCTGTGACCAAGTACAGCCACTTCTGCCTGTCCTACCCAAAAAATCTGCACATATCAGCCAGCTGGAGGATCTCTATCTGCCCTTTTTTTTCTGAGATAGGCTACTCAAAGTAGGTAAAGGGCAATCCATGTAGTTCTTGAGAAAGCAGAAACACCCTCTCCCCACCAGGCTTCTACCAAGCTTCTCTCTCCATAAGCAGAGCCTTCACTGGCAACAATCACAGAAACACCCTAGGCTCCAAAGATAATATTTTTCAGAGGAAACAGACATACACTAAATTTCCAGGACCACAACAGCTTCAGTAATTCAGCAGACTTTTTATTTTTAATTAACCGATTTCGATTATTTGCCTGATGACATCTAAGGACTGTGATTTAGGATAAGACTGAAATAATTTGTAGTCCCTAAAGCTTCCTTCACTTTCTCTGACATGAACAGCTTTTTAAAGAGACCTTATCCCAGTATTCCACCATAATCTGTAAACTCTCTCCACAGATGAAATGCCCAGGATACAAGGTACAGATGACAGTCACAAAATCCAGAACAGAAACAATACTTCTTACTTTAGCTAAATCCCTCAAGTAAAATTGCTCTGGCAAACATATATGTGGCTGTACTTGCCCTCAGCCTTTAAAACACACCTCCCACATTTTAAAAGCAAGGGTTCCACACCCTGTACCCCTGTACCGAGATTTTTGAGGGCTCATTTTATGCCGCTTTCCACATCTCACCTCTGTCATCCCCAGCCTCTGCCTGCCCACGTAAAATACAGCTCACCGTGGGGCAGAAGGTATTTTTCCAAGCATAATAAAAAGTAAGCTTTCTTCATTTCAAAACCACAGAGAGAAAGCGGAGCAGGGCTAACTCACCAGGCATCCCTGAATCCAACGAACACACAGAAAGTGGCTCTCTCCTAAGAGCAAGCGTGCTCAGGGCTCATGCCTCCTGTTCTGGAATGGGCACCGGCAGAGAGAGGAGGGCCGTCAGAAGGGGCTGGGGCGGCATAGCCCGAGGCAGGGTGCTGGGCGCGTGCGCCTGCCAGGCAGAGACAGATGGAGAGCTGACACTCCGGATTGCACTTGGAGCAGAAATGTGGATGATGACAGGAGCACATGTGGCCTTGAACCCAGCCCTGTCTCTTCAGGCAGAACAATGACAGGGATGTGTATGCAAAGTATCACAACCCCTGCCTCCCCTTACCCACTCTACCTCTCTCAGCAAGTTCCAGAGCACCAAAGAACGGAAAGTAAAATGCAGAATGATAAGCTAAATGCTGAATAATTCATTCACCACCACCCCCAGCCCGTTACAAGTTAACCCTTATTTTGCCAAAAGAACAGAAAGTAGACCTGACCCCCTACCACTGCTCACAATGAAAGCTGTCCTTTCCACCTTCGCATGTTAACCGCCATAATTGGGAACTTTATTAAAAAAAACAAACACAGGCACAGACCTCAAAGCTTGTTTATTGAACTGGAAGTCAAAAACAGTATAAAAAATGTTCTAAGACTGTGTATACTGTGCCAGTTTATCAGACTGAACAAAGTATCAGAATCACTTCCTTTGTCAGCTTCTCAGTAGTATGTGTAAAATAGAACACTTCTGAGAAGCAGAAGCAGACCACTTTTATTTTACTAGCGTGCTTTTAACCCCCTGGGATCCCCGCGTTGATATGCTCCAAACATTCTTAGCTTACTCTCCTCTACCTTGCACAGAGATCCATGGGAGATGAAAACAAAATCCTCACTGTAAAGCCTTTTCAAAAGCTGAACCATCATGTCCTCCTGATTTGAGTTTTTTGCACGCTCTTAAATGTTTATCCTTCCCATGAATAACACATACCCAGCCAGGTTCAATGGACTCTTCCCTATTAAGCTTTAATGGACACCATGATATATAAAACTAGAGCCTTTGTTATAGTGCTTTATCTAAAGCTGGCTATTTTCCTCTCAGCAGTCCCTCTTTAGTCCTTTGTAAAACATCCTTGCCTCATAGGAGAAACATATGCCTGCCTGCCTTGCATGACTTTTCTACACAAACAAAAATGCCAGGCAGAAGGAAAATACTGTTCACTTCTAAAACTCTTCCTCAGTTTAACACTTGCAACTCTTTCCTAGGTCTCTGTGAGTTTAACGACACGACACATGATGAGACAGACCCCTCAGGCTTTACCTTTCCAGTGTATGTTCAATCCAGTATAAACACAGAAACAATTCCACTTAGGAGCCTCTGACCAGCCCACAAGCTCAGTGAATATGACAGCCGGGAGCATCCCCCTTAACTCTTGCTCTGCCTTCACAGTCTTCCAACTCATCCCGTGCTTATTCTACACTTTCGATATGCTTTTAGCCCTTATCAGATTGATTTTCCCTCTACTTGCTGCCTCAAAGAAACCATAAAAACCCATCTGAAAATAGAGGCAGTGACTCTTGACTTCTACCTCCTCACCCTTCCTACACCTTATCCCAAGAGTGCACACAACCTGTTTCAAAGCATGCCCATGTACACACATACCCTGCACAAACTAAGAACAGATCATCTTTGGTAAACAGTGTCAATCAATAAGAACTTTTACAGTCCCCAAATACTGCGTCCAAGAAGTGCTGCTTCATCTAGTGAACCCCTCAAAAATCCATCACTGTCAGAGACAACTTGTAAAAAGACTATAATTCATAATGATTACTCTGTTCTGTCACTAATAGTGTACTGCACCCTATTTATGAGGCCAATCTTTTTGTTCATCTTAGTTAGATGTCACTTGTAATGAGGTTCTGTGTAATGGATTTCAGAACAGTTATGCACCGAGTTCAAACATTCTTATGACGGAAAGCTTTATAGCAGGCATGGGTGGATAATCAATTAAGCCCTGCTATAAGGGCCTTTATGGAATCCAGCATCCTAAATCTGCAGATTTTCATTTTTAAAGAGAGTATTTTTTTTTAAGCCACCCAATGCTACATGCCACTGATTTTCTTTTTAATACTATACCTATGTTAGAAAGAGAACATTTTCACAGTGGGAAACCCAACTTTCATCAATATGCATGGTGAATCACTTCTAAAATAGAAAATGACAGGACAAAAATGCAATACACTTTAAGAAAACTGGATGATACCCGGTTTTAAAACTGGGTCTTAATATCGGTACACTGCAAGTCCCTAAACCACAGCTCAGAAAATTGAAGTTCCATATGCTGTGCGATTATGTATCTTTTCTATGTGTAAAAAAGCTTTTTAAGCTGTTATCTGACTACAGTAATTGCCACTTTAAATTGATCCACATCAACAAAACCTGGATCCCTGGAGATGCTCACCTAGAAATCTGATTGCAGAAAGGGCCTGAGTGTGTGTGCACCTGAGACTAGTTCAGCATTTTCTCCAGGAACCAGTTTCCTCCTCTTATCCTTTAAGCCATGGAGGCAAGCAAAGCAGCGACCCCATTTGGCAGTTCTCCCTGAACAGGAAAGCCTGGATGCATTAGTTCTATAGTTCTATACAGTTACTTAGACAGAGGTAACTTTCCTTTTAATTAAAAAAAAAAAAAAAAAAGAGTATAAGGAGCCAAGATCTCTAACATTCAAATTGTATAATAAAAATAGACAATCAATAACATGATGAATACATTTATGTAAGTGAGTGGGAAAAAAGAATATGTATTGTGGAAGTTTTCCCTGGCATAAAACACTGACCTGCATTATCATTAGGGAACATATTTTTAAAACTTAAAATATATTCAAAACAATAACAAAGAATACATTGCTGACCAATTAAGTGTCTTCCTTAGAAGAGCCATGTCAGTTAATGCATGTCTTTTAATTAAGAACACAGAGCACTTTTAAGGCAATCTTTTTTAAAGAGAGTCATCTAAAAAATCACTTTCCAAATCAGTAAATTTAGTCAACAACTGAATGCCCAGCTCCCAAAATAATACATAAATTTCTGACAGTACATTTAGCTCATTCACTAGAAGGACATTATGGTATTGTATTACTCTATTTTCCACTTGTTTCCAAAACAGACCATCCCTATAGTATAGAGTTTTCCTTTGTTCAAACCTGACTTACCAATAGGGATTAGCAGTCTACTGAAATTGTCTGCAGTTAATGCAAGCTCTCTGCACTGGTGAAGGAAGAGTTTGAGTTAAAACTTTTCCACAGGTCTTCTCAACTTTCCACTTGCTCCTAGCAGGCTGTTGTGATACACCGTGACTTCACACAGTAGGTATTAAGTGAGTTAATTCAAAGGAGCTGAAACCTCATTGATCCTAATTGAAAGCAATACACCCAACCAAATACCTTTCTACCCCATCTGCTCTGGCCTGCCACCAGCTATTCAATACAAGAGAATTAATAGTTTCAGATATTCTAACCGACCCAATAAAGGCACTCATTTAAGCAGGGCTGCATTAACAAAGTGAAAAAACAGGGCAAAATGGGTTCAAATGGAGCATTTTACTCCTAGTTGCCTTTAACAAAGCTGAATAAGGCTTATTCTGACTTTTTATGTGCAAGACTTGATAAACTGAATGAGAAGGCACTCAATGATCAGCCAACGAGCATTGATGAATGGTCATTAAGACCCCCCTGCTCTTAGGGGAGACCTGTCCACAAAGTGGCACACCAGCTTGAAAGGGCGGACTCACTAATGTCCAGATTTCTCCGCTTGCTTGTTCCACTTTCAATTTCAGACCACTGGCCACCAAATGAGGCTGACATATTGGAAAATAATGTTTTATGGGCGAGTGGTAAAAAATAAAATGGAGGCATTAGCTCTGCTTTCAAATTCAAATCTGCTAGTTTTGTCAGACCCCAAAGGTTTTGATTTTCCACCCAGCTGGAAGCTATTAGTGTTTTCTAAAGGCATCCCACTGACAGGGCAAACCTACCTAATGTGTGAGCTGTTGGGCTACGGGAGATGGACCTCTCTTTTGGATGATTTCCTAACTTCTCATCACTTTGACAGTCAATTAAATAGATACAACACCTAATAAAAATGTACATTAATTTGTTTCTGCCACTGAAAGACATCTGAAACTGTATTAAATAAAAGCCATAATAGATTGTCTCCTGACAAAGATAAATCCAATTATACTTTGTCTGCAAGAAAAACAAATGGTTTATGTTTTAGTTAGGCTATAACATAAGATGCAGCCAGCCAGAAAGAAATGAGTGGGATCGAAAAAAATTAAGTTAAAAAGTTCATTGAAGTATTCTATAAAGGTAAGAGACTATCTGTCATTTTAACCTTCTTTATATAAAAGTCTGTTGTAAACAACTGGACACATTCATGCTATTTCCCTCAAATATTTCCTTTGGGGGAAATGACTGGCGAGCATTTTTGTCTCCACAACTTTCAACCAGCCCACAGAAGAGCTCACAAGAGCTTTGCTTAAATGACAAAAGAACAGGAGACATGATTGCCATCTTAAGAATTTGAAGGGTGTATAAACATCACGGGGTCAAAGGGTTATTTAGGGCTATCCAAGAGGGCCTAAGTGCTAGCAATAAGATGGAATCAAGTCAAAGAAAACATGCTGGATAGAGGAAGCTTATCTTAATAGGTGATTATACCAGACATCACAGCAGCAGAAAAGCTTCGCTGCTTGGATCATTTGCAACTAGATGACAAAGCACCATACAAAACAGTGTCCCATGGAGAACATGCTATATGGTCTGTCGAGAAATCCAAATCTACCAGGGCAAGTGGCAGGTCAAGAACTAGAAGTCATGACCCCTTCCCTTCACCTGTGACATGTCAAACCAAAGGACTCAGGTCCCTTTGATTTTTGTTTCTCCAATCAGTTAAAGTGAGTTAATAATGTGCTCTAAACTGTAATTTGAAGATGCCAATCATAACAAACTTTTAAATAATAATGATTACCTAAGCTGATAAGCCCAAAAGTCTCTATGATATTTTTTTTCCACCTTCAGAATAAAATGTTAGTCATATCATTCCGACAATTTTTTAGGCACTGTATTTGATTCTCAACTCTGGTTGAAGTATAATGTTCTCTACATATGAATGAAAAGATGTATATTATTACATTTAAGTATGTAGGGAGCATGTATGTGTATTTCTACAAAATGAAATCTGTTTAAGATGAACTAACACGTGCAAAAACAAAATCTGTATTTGTAATTATTATGAATTGTTTCTAACAGTGCCAAGGCCTTTAAAATATCACAATATATTGCAGTTCTTTTCCACCAACGACTTTTGATTTTCAATACCTAATATTCAAAAATATTCTGAAATGTTAAAACAGATTTAACACTTGCATTGTCTGAATGTTGTATTATTTAAATGCAAACTTCAAACCTACTAATATCATTAAATGTAGATTAATCCATAGGCACCAGCAAAGGGTTAAATTATTTTTAAAAATTTTAAAGTAAATCACTTCCTTAGTAATCCACAAGGTTGTATACTAGCTATATCAACTCTCTCTTCATACAAAAGCATATTCCCATAAAAATAATCAATCTTAAAAAGTATACACTTGCGTGTAAAATCTGCAAATAAGTTGCCATCTAGTTTCCTCCTATGTTTTATAACTACAAAAATCACTCAGATAATATAGAAGACACTCTGTACTCATCCCTTACCCATTTGACAAGGACTGTAACACTCTATGGAAAACCTTTGTTTCAATGTCACCACCTCCCCATCCTAACTAACGGCAAGTTAGTTTTGTTAAAAAGCAAGGGTGATGGCGTATGCTCCAATGAACTTACCCTCCTCCCAGCACCAGAGACAAAAACCTGCAGCTCTGCCCTGTGCAGGCAGCCATCTGGACAGCTTTCCCTCAAAGCCCAGCCCACACCACATGCAGGCAAACTCCGAGGGCTCGAGAGCTCTGTGGGGCTATTCATGACATACCAATTTCACATTTTCTGCCTGTACGCTTGCAACAATAAATGCTAATGAGGACTGTGAATGACAATTTTTAAGACAATAAAAAGGTCTCCAAATCCCTTGCATATGGAGACACTGTTTTCAAAACTTCACCTTCTGTTACAGAGCTTTTAGAGTCTAAAGGAGAAAAAAAGAATAACCTAAGGAAAACAATAAGATGATCAAAGCACAACTGACTCCTTAAGATTTCTAAAGAAAGCAATCTGTGTAAGTCCAGCGAACAACAGATCTCGTCACCGGTATGAACAGCCCTTTGAATGCATGAGGTACCTTTAATCTCTACTACCTTTGCCTTCTGTAGACATGTAGCTTAGCAAATGCAGTTCCTGCAAAACACTGATTTTTTTTTAGAGACTGGGCATTTTAAAGGCAGCATTTGTCCAAAAATAATTATAATAATCATCATCAATCACACTTTGGCATAGTATTTAACATTCCACATATCTTTAAATAAATGTAAATGCAAAAGTGGTCCTCTTCTGATAACGTCTATTCTTAAAAATAATGCAATGATTCTGGGTGATGAAATTATAAATCATGTTTATTTTCCTCTTTTAATTTTTCTCTATTTTCCAAATCTTCTAAAGTTAGCATGTATTAATTACATTTTTGAGCCAGAAGAAACAATAAATATTACTTTCAATGCAATGAAAATACTGAACAAAAGACATAAATGTTTTGACCTTGATAGGAATTAAACTATTTTTCACAGCAACAAAAATAAAACAAAAGATTCATCTTACTGTAAATTGTGTGCAGGGCAGTCTTTTCATTAACATGGATTAAAACACTTTCAACAAAATCCACCAGGTGGAGCAAACACACAGCAATAAAACAAACAAACAAACAAAAAAAAAAAATCCCAGAATTTTTTCATCATATTCTTTTCTCACAGGACTTTTAACTCTAACAAACTCTCCACTTCTATCTCTCCACATTGCAAATTAGCAAAATCCATCCACACATACTAATTTGCCACATTTATAAACAAATTCAAGCTTAGGTATTATGGATTCCATTATAAGTTTTCATTCCAAAACTGCTTTATTTGTTCAAATAATACCCAGCACAGTATATTTGCTTTTATAACAATGTAAATTTTTAAATTAATGTTTCACTCCGACCATCCTGGGTTTCGTCATGTACCCCTCTCTTCCTCCCCTCACCCCCCCACAAGACCAGGCAGAATAGAATGCAATGCTGTATATTCTGAAATACACTGAACAGTGGTTAAAACCTAAAAATCTCAACCTAATTCTTACTCTGTATGGAAATTTCAATGCTCACTCTCACTTCTCATTAAAGATATTCTTAATTGTAGACACCAGAATCTCACTAAAATTTTGGAATACTGTGACTTTTTTATCTGTTATATCAAAATGTCCTGTTTTGATTCTTGTTGGTAAATTGACACAGGTCCACAGTTACTAATAGATTTTGGCTTTTTCCCTTCTCTTTTCTAGAGTAATTCACTTCCTCCCTTTCTCTTGTCCCACAGATCTGCTTTTTTCTTGCCATTTCACTCCACTTACTGAGCACACTCAGTGCAAGGCAAAAACCCCATTTTCTTGTTCACAGTTTGTTCCTTAGTTCCTGATGCCACCACCTGCAAGCCACAACTCTCCCCATTCACTTTTCAAAGTCCTCCAAGTTTTTCTCACGTTATACACTCTCTGCTGCTAAGGCTTAATGCTACAACTGGCAGTAATGTTACTTGCATTTAAGAAAGCTCCAGTTGGATAGAACTACCAAAAACCTGGAGCTTGAAAGGGGGGTACCTGGAGTCTGTCAGTGGAGGAGGACACCAGTTAGGAATGTTGACTGTGGCTTAAAATATATTTACCTGTTTTCTTTTCTCATATTTATACTGATGTTGAAAGAGAAATAACACTCAAAGAAATGCAGCAGGCTGATACATAAATAAATACACACGTGCCTAAGGATCCACATACTACTACTTATGCTAGCGTATAAACAGATCATGGTGATGCCAGCTCCATCACAAGATGAACGAGGCTAATCCAATTATTTAAATGATTATATACTTTTCACTGGAGTGGTATACAAACACATAAAATATTGACATCGCTTCCATAAATATAATATGAAAAATAAGTTTTTAGAATAATTCCTACCAAACTCTTCCCTGCAAAGTCCAATTCTTTTATTCTTTGCAAAGAATGGAATCAATCCCCTGGAGCTGTGCTCATACAGAACACAGGTACACACTGCTGCTCTCTTTACTTGCCGGCAACTCCTATTAGCACTAATGGGATACACATATGTGCATCTAAAGGGTAAATGCCCTGAAGTCTGCATGACAGAATCCTAATGAAGTAGCTGGAAAAACCAAATCACTGCACATGTAGTCACACTTTCCCCTCCCTCTGCAGGAAACCCCACCACCACCACCTTTGCTCCCCCACCCACAGTGCAGACATTTCACCAGCCCACCCTGCGCATAAAGAACCTGCTGGATTTCCTCTTGGAAACATAACATCTTGTTATACTCTGGGGATCTCCCAAATGGCTCCATCTCCAAGCATTCCTCAGAGTACCCTATACTACTGTCAAATTGGCCACACATTCCAAATAATATTTCTCACCACCCTCAGCTTCTTCAAAGGGCATGGCCCTTCCCACAGCAAATGTCCACATCCATATTTAAATTCCAGGGAAAGGAAAAAACCCAACCTTAAAGGTTCTATCACCTTTGTTTAAAAACGGACTATTCTGTTTTCATGGACAGATTAAGATTCCAAAACTGCCTCACAAAAAAACAACCAGAATTACTAGTTCCACACCAAACTACCAGTGAATCTGACCTAAAAAGGCAACACACGAAGGACACTAAATAACAGGAATTAGGAAAATGAGAACCCATTAACTGAGGCCAGTCCTGCACTGGTTAATGTCTGTTGCTGTTGATAGAGATATTGTTTCATAGCAAGGCCAGGGTGTAAAATGAAAAAGACAGATTTTTAAACTCATTAAGAAAAAAAAAAAAAAATCAAGCACGTCTGTCACCGTGGTCCAGAAAGAAAGAGCAGGGACACAGCACTGGCAGGAACCTCAAATTCCTGACCAAACCCTCTTCCACACAATGCCTCCAGAAAGAAAGGAACCCAGGGCGGGAGCCAGCTTGACGCTGGCGGACAGACAGGGCTGGCCTTGCAGGATGTCAGAGCGCCAGGCGGCTGCAGAGATACTGGGCTTTCACACACTCTCAGGCTGACTGTTTTGCTCTTCAGGTAATTAAACAAGGAAGCAGGGCTGCTGGGTATGCGCCTGACCCTGAAGCCGCGGCTCCCTGGTTCTGCATATCAACTTCCGCAAGAACTGCCCGGAGCATCAACAGAGCATTCTCCTCTCACTCTCTCTCGTTTCCTTCTCCACCTTTTCCTAAAGCTGACCCAGAAACAAATCCTCCCTACAAAAACATCCACAGAAAGGTCTGAGTCTCTTTGTCGTAAAAACCTCTGTGCTGTTGCTCCCTGTCATGACCCTCCAAATTTTAAAGAGCAAAAAATTGCCCTAATGGCAGGAATTTTGTAAAAAAATCACATATAACCACAAATCTATGTAAAACACTGGCATCTTAATCAACATGGATCATTCAAAGATAATAATACCCAGATAATAATATTTTTTTCTTTAGCGTGTGCTTGATTAAAGTATGAATCTTTACATTCAAAAAGCTCCCCAAGAAGTAAGTGATTCTGATAATCCAGTTCACAAATTAAACATTTGTTGTATAGTGTAATTAATATTGTTATTTTCAGTTTTGATAATGAGCATTATGGTAAGTAAATACCACCTATGATCTGGTTTATTATGTTTCATCAAAAATGTTATTTTTTAAAAACTAAAATATTTCTTCTCTACAAAGAAAGTCACCATTAAAACTCAGGAATATTTTTAAAAATCCCTTAAAAGATAAGAAAGTAGCACACACACACACATTAAGTAATGATTAGAATCATATAAATAATACATTCTTCCTTCATCTCAAAATCCATAGAGTAAAATATTGGCTGTAAGAGACAGAGACCAAAAGAAAGATGAATACAAAAGCATGCCTGCTTGTCTGTGTTCAACACAAAGAACATTAAATGAAAACAACTGGCATGCTGCCAAA
Organism: Balaenoptera ricei; assembly: GCF_028023285.1. Classification (NCBI taxonomy): domain Eukaryota; kingdom Metazoa; phylum Chordata; class Mammalia; order Artiodactyla; family Balaenopteridae; genus Balaenoptera; species Balaenoptera ricei. The sequence goes on along the minus strand of NC_082655.1, from coordinate 44,538,154 downwards.
TTCCTATAGAGGCAAAGAGATTCAAATAAATTGATTTCACGCATCACACTGACCTGGGATCAGTGTGCAGTGCTACAATAAGCTCAAAGCTCCGTGTGGGGTAAAGCCCATTAATACTATCAGACCCCTCAAACATGACCAAGAAAAACTAAAAATATAGGCAAACGCTCTCAAAACCCAGCAGTTTTGCTTAAGAAAATAACTTTCTTCTTTTCCTAATAAAGATACCAATATTTGAAGGTGCACAGCATCATCTAAATTAAATGTTTTTATTTTTAAATATCTAATAATACAATATCTAAAAATTGGTACTACATAAATATCCCATCCCATGATTCGAACATAAATACATACCACTTTGCAACAAGTTTCCTCTGTCATAATTGCTTCCCTGATAATGCCCTTGCATCTTTTAGATGGCCAATTAATTTTTTTATATGACAAATATTGGACCCTTCTTAGTATTTTCCTTAATGGCTTTTAAGAGCAAGCTCCTCAAGCTGGATACCACTCCTAACTGTCCCAAATCCACCCACTCCTCACAAAGACACACATAACAGAATTCTAGAAAAGTGAACACTGTGCATATTTTGGATATGCTTTAAAATACTGGGAGGAAACATAGCAGCGTTTTGCCTTTATCAGCTTCCAGGTAAGCTGGTGACTGTCCCTAAGGCATCATTTCTCCCCTGGCCACCCAAAAGAGACAGGTTTGTCTCCTGGTGACCCCTGCCTGGCTTCAAACTCATCACAGGGACCAGACTCTCTGGCACCACCTCAGGTCACTGTCTCTTACTGCCACGACTGTTCAATTTCACATAGTTCTTTGCCTTTTCTGCTTCCAAATTATATCCCCAAGAATCCAATGGACTCCATGCTTGTAAATGTAAAGTATGTGATTTCTGTTTTTCTCTACTTTTTGGCTCAACCTGAGTCTAAACCCCATATTTATATACACCCACTACCATCACAAAAAAGAAAAAACTAGGAGTAAATTTTTCAATGCCACATGAATCATAAAGAAAACTCAACAGTTATAAAATAGGCCAACACACACAATTATATACATACATGCACATACATGTGTGCACACACACATCATTTTTTAAGTATGTACACCCACACACACAAGAAAGCGAGAGAGAGAAGAAACTCAACATGGTGTTTTTGATACATGATACTGAGGATCGGTATTTGCATATTATAACAAATAACGTGCATTAAACTTGTTTTAAAATGTGTCTTTGTCATGCATTTTTGCTCTCAATATGGATCTTCCATGCTGCAATGGTCCTTTGCGTCAGCAGCCCACAGAGATATGCCACATGACCAGGAGAGAATATTGTTGTAATGGGACAGGGGTGGGTAAAGACGATGACACTATGTATCTGCAATATATGCTCAAGTTTTAAAATCCAATATTCTTTTCAATTTGCAATCTGCACCTTATATATTTTTATCATACTATCACTGCCCACCTCCCAGAGATACATAAGGCAGAAAGCAGAGAATTATATCCTCTTTGAAACAAAGTGCTTTCTTCTGATGGAAGATGAAGAGAAAGCAATTCTAAAGCAAGGGTTGTTGTTGTTATTATTATGTTTGTTTCCTTTAAGATATTAACAACTTTCTTTCTATGCTGGACTTGAGAAATCTAATCAACCAAGATTTGAGTTCTCAGAAAGTTTATTTTTAGTAACAATAGTACACAGGTACAAAGACAGAAGCAGAGGTGAGAGATGTCTCAATTACTTAATAAATTTTTGAATTCCTCATCTTCTCTTTCAAATTTATGTCTCTCACTAATTACAGTAGAAGAACATCATAATATGAAGATGGAGGAATGAAAGGAAGAGAAATACAGACAGAAACCAAATCATGACTTAGGCTATCTCAAAGGAGCCTATAATTATACAGGGAATCATTTCATTTTCTCTGGTCTTTCAAAAACAAAAACAAAACACACTCATTTGCCAACACCTTCTTAGGAACTTTAAGAAAAAGCCAATAAGCCTTTGTAGGAACTGCAAGAGTAGATGTTATGTGTGTGTGGGGCGGGGGGGACACCAGCAGCTATGTTTCCAGAACAATGGCCATGAAGGGTAAATATTTTGCTACCACCTTCTCCATGTAGTCAGGCAGGCAGTCACAGAACTTCAAAAATCCCCACCTAATCACTAAGAGTGCCAACCTGTACAACACAACGTTTGTGTTAACTCTCAATTCTTTCTTAGCACAATTTATCTGTATTCATCTGTGCTTCTGCACAAGTCCACTAAACCTGAAACAGAGCTGGCTGCAGGAGGCATCAACTCTCTGGAACCCATAATGCAGGGCTCTCCTTAATTTTTAAATGTTGCAGACTTTAAGAAGTCACTTGCCAAATGGGAAAGTGTACATTTTGCTGTTTTCCTAAAGTTAGACCCTTTTTTTTTTAAACCTGCCTATGGACATGAATTCTGCTTAGGAAATGACATTCACCTACAAGTTTAAAAAAATATCCAAATCAAACAGAAGAAATAATAAATGGAAAAGCACTTTTTTCCCTCTTTAGTCAACAAACTGCTTCAGAAAATACCATCTCTAGTTGCAATAAACACAGAAATCATGACATAGCTTTTACTCTTTAACTCCAAGTATTGCTCAGCTTATAACAGATGTATTATGAAACATGGCAAGAAGCACAGCAACAAGAAGAGGGGTTAAAAAAAAAATTCGTACTTGATCATTTGCTATCTTCAGACCCAAAACTATCAAACAAGGGCTCCCACAGCCAGGCTGACTGATCACCACCCAATCCCACATCCAAAGATTTCAAAGACAAATTTTTTAAATATATAATACAAATTCGTTATCAACAGGCACTAGAAGAAGAAGTAAGGAAAAGAAAAGAAAAATCTTCACAAGTATAATTTATTAGGAAAAAAATAATAGATTGATTTTTGGCATGTAAGTAAATTGCAAAGTCAAAATATTTGTCTGTTCCTTACCTTGACAATATTCAAAGTTCCCTTTTTTCCGGCAGTCACCTATTACTAAACTCAGTGCTCTCCAAGTGTTTCTTTTGACAGATATCATTCTCCACCAATCGCTCTGCTAATTTCCTCTCTCCTTTTCTGACTGGGACAGATATTATGTTCACCAGCCCAGAGATCAATCTTTTCTATTGACAACAACAAAGGGAAAAAAAACGCATATATCACAACCAGTCTGAAGTATCACACCCATCTACTTACACGATAATACTAGGCCAGTTTTGTTTTGTTTAAGAAACAGATACAAGCCCTTCTAAATTTTAGAAAAATCCAAAACAGAAAATATTTTCAGAGTTCCTGCAGTGACATGCCCTATAGGGCTCTTAATTCTCCAATCATCTGACTCAAAGCTGGATACAACTCCTCTTTCCTTAAGTTGGGTCTAAAATATACATACATCAATACCTTAAAAGAATGTATTAGATTTTACCTATTTTTTTTTAATTAAATAATCTATCAGATATGGTTTCTTTAGAAAATGCTTTCAGACACTGTGTTATTTATTTTATTTTTTGGAATTTTAAGTGCAAGTTAAACCGTGTTTCAAAACAAAGTGGTGTCAATATTGTTTTCACTGTTCTGAAATTTACACATTGCCATCATTAGCTAAAATAATCTGAAACAACTGTTAACGGTATCTAATAATCTTTATGCAACCAACCAGTTTGAAATTATTAGTAACAACAATTTGTGAAGCATTTTACCAAATAAACTTCTACTACTTTCTTTTTTTCTTCTAAAGCAATCCAAATATTCTCATTTTTCCTGCTAGATTTGGCAGGTTTAGAATTCATTCATTCATTCCCAAACACCTACTATTACTACTACCACCACTATTATGAATAGAACAAGTATCACTATTTAGTTCTTATAATCTATGAAACATAAATCTAGCACAATCATATGCACATAAAGTAATAACTCAATAAATGCAAAGGGATAGATTTATAAAAGCAGTCTCAAAAAATATTACTACGGATGTTGCTACTATTTTTTTTAAGAGACCAAACTGCTCCATAGAAATTAAAATTGGTGAATATACATACTCTGATGTATATAAACAAGCAGTTTCTATTTTAAAAAAAGAAAAGCAGTGCCCTTTATACACCATATTACAACTCTGCTATCATGCAATCAATGTTTCTCATTCTTAATGGAAAAACTTAAACAGGGCCAAGGAGGGGAGACTGGAAGTAAATACATCTAGATGTCAAATATTATTTCCAGAAAATGGAAATATGGGTAATATTATTTCCAGGAGATGGAAATATGGGTAATTTTCTACACAATTCTGGTATTTCCAATGTCTTTACACTGAGATAAAAAAAAATATTTTGTAAATAGAGGATAAATAAGTATTATTGGGAAAAAGAAGAAAATGGATACTTTTCTTAGATTCAATCATGATTTTTGATAATATTTAGTGCCTCAACAACCATAAACAAAAGGCATCAGAGAGCCTGATAAAGTAGAGTCTACCTGTGTGGGCCATATTTAATAATCTCCATTAAACAAATGAAGGAGGCCAAGTACATACAAATCCCCTAGAGTCTAAGTCTTTTTCTTGCTTCTCATGACTGCTAAATACAAGACTAATGTCTCGGTTTATTACCAAAAATGGTATAATGGATCTCAGTTTTGAGGCACATAAAATTACCATGTGGATAAACTTCCTTTATAAGATAAATTTCTCAATTATAAATGATCTCCCAATATAGAATATACTATTTCACTTTTTAACTTCACTTGTGTCTATTTTAATCGGAGTATCCTGAAGTGAATGGAGAAAAGCTGACAGGAAGATAGTGTTACAAAATATTTTAAATGTACATGTTTATAAATTCTTAAATGTTAACATGGCATACAAATACACATTCAAGTAATACACAATGTAAACCTCAAGTTACCCACTGATGATTTTCCTCACTCAACTATTTTTATATATGAAACACTGTATCACAATCAATAGGATAACTCACCAAAAAAAAAAGGAGTTAATGTTTAGATTTTTCAAAATAATGACTTTGGAGTATTATGTTTGTTCTTCATACCTCCAACACAATAAATTGTCTTCTGATATAAAATAACAATAAAATGGGTAATGGTAATGAGCACTATGAAATATATATCCAGATTATCTGTGATACTTATTGCACACTGAAGTCTGTATCACATGCAATCAAAAGTAAAATTTCTCTATCTTTAATAATTGCTTTGTTCCAATCCTAAGCCCTCAAATTTGTAAAACCTCATTATGAGTGGAACATATACTGAGACCAGTTTAAAAGCTAAACTCTACCAAGAGGAGAATGCCTAAAACAATTTGTAGTTCTACAAGAGTGTTATTAAAAAGGCTCAACATGTTGTATTACCATGGAAATTGTGGAAAACAGACATTCCCAAACAAATATTACTTTTTCTCAATGGTATGAAGTAATGAAAACCACATGTGTAAATCTGCGATCTGTGCAGTAGTTCAAGCTGCAGCTAATAGAAAATACAGAAAGTGAACTCTGCTATATAAAGGATTTTTGTTACAGAAATATAATGTGAAAACCAGATGCAGACAGAAAACCTTAATCGCAGATGGGAATGTAATCACTGGCATACTGAATACTTTTTTGATCAATCTTAACCATATGCGTAATGTATTTATTTTCTAAGGAATGCAATAACTTGAGAGAACCTTCTATTTGAATTCAGTTAACCTCATATTTATAATGCTTTTATCTTACTCCCCCATCCCTTCAATGTGTACACTGAGCCAAGGTTTTAAAAGGAAGAGCTGCTGGCCTTGGCAAATCCTTCTTGTATCAGTTTATCTTTCAAAGTTTTAATAGGATGTAAAGACTACACACATCAGAATCAACCTCAAAAGCGATCAAGTGCAGTTCCCCATTAGTGTGTTTCTCAATCACTGCCAGGAATCCCTTCACTGCCCAAACACATTTCTCTACAGAACTATATCAACATTTGGGGCTATTTTTCCTTTAGTAAATAAGATACAGTTATTCCAAAAATGAGGCTTTAACACACCTCTTTTTATCTATCAATATGAACTGAATTAAACCTTTAACTTTTCCTTTCACAAAAACATCTTGTAACGTAAAGAATGTCCCTTTACTTTAATAAAAATACAATTAGTTTTTGGTTCCAAGGGGAATTACCACAAAAGGAACCTGTTACATCATACATTACTTAGGAAACATTACCTTAACAAGCACAGTCCCTGACACTGGGTGGTAGCTTACCTTTGCCAAGACCTCCACAACCTTATTTGTAGGACAATGCTGAATCCCCCTGATTTGAAACAGTCAACAGAGAACCACCATGTAGGCCTCACTTTAGGACTACATTCAACTTCCAACAGGAAGTGACTGGGACACTATGTTATTTGGGATGTCCCTAAACTTCAAGGCCCCAGCTGCACAAGTTTCCTTAAGCTTCTATGGCATATACTCATCCTGATTCTCCTTCTCTCTTCTAACTACTCATCCACTAATATATGCATAGAAACAAACAGTCCTTGTTCTGACATTCAAGACCCTCCATGATTTGGCACTAACCTACACCTTTCAGCCTCTGCTCCGTCCATGCCCTTACAGGGTACAGCTCTTCAATGGATAAACTCCCATAGAATGCATCACCTCATCTTTATGGCTTTGTCCATTAACTCTTCCAGACTTCATGGCCAGCTCCTTTTCAACACTCAGGTTTCATTCAAATGTAACCTCAGAGACAGTCTTCCCTCCTATCCAAAATAAAGTCTCACCACCACTGGCAGCACCCTCCACCATTCTCTCCAACATTGTTTTTTAATTGTCTTCATTACATTTAACACTATGGATAATAATCTTACAAATGTCTCTATTGCATGCCCCCCTAAACTGTAAGATCTATGAGAACAGGGGTCTTGTCTGTTTTGCTCATTACTCTATCCTCCATACTTAAAACTGTACTTGGCACCTAAAAAGAATAAAACAAATGAATTCCATCTAATGAAATGCTATACAGGCCCAATTCAATCCCTGTGACCTTCACAAACCTTTCCCTGACCACTCCTGGGGCCCACGATCATTCTCTCTTCTTTAAATTATAATAGCATTTATGGTCTATATCAGGCGGGGCAACCTTTACCTTCCAGACACTGTTCATATGAGCCCATTCCCACCAGTACTGTACATACACAGGCCAGTATGGAAATCACCCAGGGCATCCAGGGCTGTGAAGCCAGCCCTTCCTCCCACAGTAAGCACTAGGATACCACGATTAAGAACTGCAGGCAGCATTAAGTCCATACAACCTCTAAGGTGTAAATGCACTCTAGTAGTTTTTATGCATAGATTTATCTCCCAACTGAGTTTATCAATTGACTTTCCTGTTCTGGAAAGAGATCCCCCATCTTATTCTCTTGCTGTCTTCAGACCTTACCTTGATGCAATATATGCATTTTGTTGTAATGGCCATGAGGGAAGGGGCCATGTTTATTCAACAGTCTTCATACTCAGTGCCTGGCTCACAGAAGGTGTTCACTCAATATTGGCTGAGTGAACAAAGGAATAAATGATAATCGAATACTATCTAGTTTTTCTTCAAGCCTCTTCCTCTTATTGTGATAAAGCATTATTTTAAAATCCTTCAAATATTATTTTAAAGATAAAAATTAAACAGAAGGCAGCTGACCAATCTATGAATAATTATTTTTAGTCAAACTGACAATGCAGGATGATCAAGGAGTTAACAAAGCAGGCAATTTAAAACAGTAAGAAGCTCTAAAATATCTCCTCTGTTACAGATATAATTTAATCTTCAATAAAATAAAATCTCCTAAAATGACTGTACCTTACCTACACTGACCACTTAGCCCACTGCATGCAGTTGGACTGGAATATCAGGTCTTACACTTATTAGCTATTTGACCTTGAACAAGTCACTTAACCTTTCTAAGCTTTAGATGTAAATCTCTACAGTAGGATAATAATACCTAACTCACCGGGATGATATGAAGAGATAATACTTATAAAGTGCCTATCTTGCCCCTAGTGCAAGTGTTTTCTTCAATGTGCTCAGTTCCTATCAATTGAGAGTAGAAAGGAGGTAATACCTATTTTAATATTATGATTTAAAAGCATTAAAGCACTAGGTCACTACTCAAAAAACGACCTAGTGCAATCAAAACATTTTCTTTTCTGAAAGTCATTGCTGTTCTATTAGTGATAAAAGTAAGTATGATCAGTCAACAATCCCAAAATATGTGGAAGTAAGGTGCAGGTCCTAAAACATTTTGCAGTGGAAAAAAATAAAGAACCACAAGCTAATGTTTTGTGATTAAATTTTTTCCTCATCTAATTTCATCTGTGGAAGAGCACCTCTAGAGGATAAGAGAAGAGAGAAGCAATTATTTCCAAAGACTGGTTTCTCCAAATAAAGGCATCTGTTCCATGCCGGCAACTTTCACATGAAAGAAAAACGAGACTTTGAAAGTATCTGTATTCATGGGTGATGGCCACATGTCTCAAAAAAAAAAAAAAAAACACTACGATTATCCAACTGCAAATATGGTCTGCTTGCTGCTGCTTCTTATCAGCTGGTATCTCTCTCTCTTCTTTCTTCCCTCTCTTTTCCCCCTCCCTCTCCCTGCCTCAGAAACTTGTAAAGCTATGATATTTTTTTGTACTCTAAACAGTAACTTTTCTAAGTACAGTGAGAAGTCTTGATAATTTTCCATTTTAACTTTAGTATAATTCCCACCTGCAGCCTGTGTGGCTGGCCCTGTCCATGGGGAAAAAATGGGGTGGTAGGATTTGAAGACTTCCAGGAGAGTGGTACTGAGCCCTGGAACAGAGAAGCCTGGGAGTCAGAAAATCTAGGTTCAGACCTCGCCCCACAACCCATGCAGGGCGACGTTGGGCAAGTGAGGAAGCCTCTAGGAGTGGTTTACAAACGAGCTCACTCCCAGGTGAGTATTAAGTAAGGCAACATGTGAACTTCACTCCACGAAGGCATCTACCGTGCCTCCTCCCCACACATATCTGTCTGAAATTGTTCGGTCACTTGCATGAAGGAACTAAAGGCTGCCCTTCTGAAACCATCTCTTGGAATTGTTACCTGGAAGCAAAGACAGTAAGATGCTTCACCCACTTTGGCGTTCAGTCACAGAATCTTAGGGTGAGACAGACCTGTCATTCTATCCAGTGCCATTCCTAGTTTTAAGGCTGGTTCATCAAGCAACAGCTGGAATCCCACACAATATCAGAGAAAAGACAAGACTGGTGAGTAGAGAGGGAGTGGGAGAGGGGGCTGGAGAAGAGTACTAGCGAGAAGTGCTCAGCCTGGGGTCTGCCCAGAAAACAGACATGACAACCAAAAGAGGGATGGGAGCCCCTGGCACCTAAGGGATCACTTGGGGGCATGGGAGAGGGAAAGCTGGGAGTCACAAAAATGGTCCTTGTTGGGGCCCTGATCCAAGGGACGGTTCCAGCTCATAAATATGTCCATGCATACAATATTTTGCTTACAATTTCAGGGATCTCATCCTTGACAAAAAGTACATTTGTGAGCCATAGGGTGAAAAATAAATAAAACAGGTTAAGATGTGCACTTATGAACATGCAAGTGACTTGACCACTTCAATTTACCCAGGGCTGCTGTACATGTGGGTGTTTGTTTGCTGAAACTTAAAGCTAAAATATGGTGGCAATAAATTGTACATTCTGTGATAAGAGAACACAATAAAAAGGGATCAAGGGGGGAAAGGGATTGGGAAAGAAACAACATGCTCTTGCAACCAAAGATTTCATTTTTGGTCTTAGCAATGAAATATCTGAGGACAGTATTAAGTAAATAAGTTGAAATATTTGAGGACAGTATTAAGTAAATAACATGAGCTTTCACCAAATATTTAATAAAGCATCAAAAAGTACCCCAACTGTTCCAGACTCCTACTTTCAAGGAGCTTACAAATCAGCAGAGAAGTCTGAATCACATGGATAGCGGCAAAATGCTAGATGTGATAAATTCTATCTTTGAGGAAGAGAGGTCATGAAAACTTGAATAGTTTCATTAGCAACTCAGGAGAGGACAAAGTGGGTTCCCTGCAGAAATAGCTCTCAATTAAGGCTGAGGTGAGAAAGGTCTAGCAAATCAGGGGCACTGTCTGACTTGAACACCTCTATATCCCCAGGCATTAAACAGGACTAGACTCTCCGTTAAGAATTTGCTGAGTGAAGGTGACTGAAAAGGAACAGCCATAGAGAGGAGAAGATCCTACAGGGGGCTTCCAGAAGAGAGCAGTGGACAGTTCAAGAGTGGTCAAGTCAGATGCCTAGCACAAGCAAGCCTTTCTGAAATGATACTGTGCTTTGTACATACCATCTCATGCAACCCACATGACAACAATATGGGTCGTGCCATTATTATCCAGATGAGAATTATTTCCAGATGAAGAGTAGGAGATCCAACAAGTGGCAAAGCACTGGGGAGTTGGGTCTCTTCACCACTTCACCTGGCCGCCTTCTAGCAGAGAAGAGAACATAATCACCTTCCCCCAGAAGGGCAGAATCCCAGAACCATTCATCCCAAGCTGATGCTACAGTCTCTAACTTTGCAGTGAGTGAAACAGGTACGAGATTTGCAAAAAGACTCAGAGGACCAACAGACATGAAATAAAAATTCTCCTTCCAACCACCAATGCCTGAGCCCCACTTTCTTCCCATAAAGCAACTACTATTGTCAGATTCATATGCATAAGTAGTTTATGCACTTTTTGTATAAATGTAGCACACTATATACATTGCTCCCTGCTTTTTTCATTTCACAATATATCTCAGGAATGATTCCATATCAACATATATAAATCGGTCTCATCCTTTTAAAAACTATAGATTGGTTACAGAAGAAAGAAGTCTTAAAAAATCCAATTTTGAGAGATTTTTATCCACACACTGAATTTAAAGTTCAAAGAGTAAAAAGAATTCCCAGTGTTTTCAAATTAAATGATACTAAACAAATCAAGGTGAAAGTCCCTGAAATAATATTATATTGGTGAATCATAGCCTAAAAGTCCTATATTTTGTTGTTGTTGTTTCTTCCAATAACTAAAATTCCTTAAATAAGGGAGACAATTAACAGTGAGCAATTTATTAAGGACTGAATACTGTCCTTTAACATATAAAAGGGATTCCTTTACTTTTCTAATATGAGGCCTCCATTTTAAAACAAAAAATTGTGATATCACACATGATAGTATTTTGTTTACAGTCTGCTGATTGTAAAATACATAAAGACAAGTTTCTATTAATTTCAGTAATATTTTAATGCATTTTTGTTCATTTAAAGTGTATTTGAAAAATGTCATTGTGTGAAAAAGTATTTGGTCTGCAGACAATGCTTGTGCTACTGAATGAATGAACGTAGGTTCAAAAGCCCCTTGAAACTCACTGCTCCTCACCCCCCAAGAGTATTGAGCCCAGAGTCTGGGACACACTGCTGTAGAAGAACAGCCTCTGCCCTCCCATCAACTCCTCCTTGACTCCTTATTCTCTGGTCCCTGCCTTCTCTCCTCTACATAATATTAGAATTGAAAGAAATTTTTAAAAATTATTCCCTAAACAAAAGTCCAATGTTCGAAACATGTAAAACAGTTAGGCTGCTCTGGTGGAAAGTTAAGGGTCCAGACCCAGCCCTCCTGACCACTTTTTATTCTCCCATATGGCCAGAAGTTACCAGCAAAATGAAAGGAAACTCAAAACAGTTCGAAATCCATGCAAGAAGCCAAAGCACAGGAGGGAGCCAAGTCCCAGGGCAATCAATAATCAATCCTCCATGCAACCACTACGCTTTAAGGAAAACCTACCAGGTAACAGCCCCATCAACATTTCCCAAGAGTAGCTGGACCACAAGAATCCCTGGAGCAGGGATACACAATTGGGTTCTGAGGCTCCTTTCTGGAGGCTGTGATTCTATGAGTCTATGAGGGGTAAGGAAGCTGTCCCTTAAACATTGAAGCATGCCCGAATTCTGGCAAGCTATGTGCACTGGACATCTAATCTGAGCTGTCATCACTTCTTCCTCTCTAAATCCACCCGATACCCAAGTACTAATTATTTTTCCTTTGCAATGTCTCTGGCATCTGCCTATTCCTTCTTGTCCCACAAACCCAATTCTGGCCATCCTTCTATAATATCTAACATCTAAACTACTGCAAAACAAGTTCCCTACCTGGCCTCAGTCTTCCCCCATTCCAACCCATCTGGCCCACCGCAGTCAGACCAACTCTTCAGAAACACAACTTTAACTGGGTCCATGGTTTCCTGTTGACTGGCACAATTTTTTTTTTTTTTTGCTTTGGTTTTATTAAGATTTATTTTACCATGGCACCCTTTGTTCAAAAGAAGTCCAACTAGAAAATCTAATATCTAAAGCAATTTGTTATAAAGAACAGAACTATTCTGGTTTCACAGTGCTGAGAGGATGAATGAAAGGGCCTGAACCCAATCTGGGCACCCTCTATGCCACCTCCCAACCCTAAGGGGTCCCATAGGACACAGTTTTTTAAACTTCTGGCTTACTCAGAAGATAAAGCTTAAATCAAATGCCTTATGATCTTTCTATTTATTTCCCAATAATCACCCAAGGGTCCTTTTTGCTGTATCTGCATATGTTAATTTACTCTCTCTCTAACCTCTACCCACCCCACCCCAAGACACCTCGCTTCTCCCAAACCCTTTTCCAGTCTCCATTCCTGTCTTATAACTGCCCACAACCCCATTACAATAATGTTGCCTTGATAAATCCTACCTGTCTTAAGACAAGCTGAAATTCCAACTCACTCCACCTCTAAAATCTCATCTACTGTATCATTTAACTGGTAAGTAATCAAGCCTCTTCATCTTTTGTAGCTATTTAATTTGTCCTGAGCGGGTTTATCATTCAATGGGAACTGAGCTTACTACCTGTTCTGTGCCTCCATCTAACACACTGCTTTACACATAGTAGGCATTCATTAAATATTTATTAATTTACTTCAGATTTACAACCAATAGCAAAAATCTTAATTTTCTTTCAAATATTCTAAAAGGTTTCATTACCAGGGCTACCCAAAGAACATATGCCTTTCTTTTAAAATAGTCAAATTAGCTTTAATGGGTTGCTCATTTTATTACTTTTCATTTATATTTTCCTCTGATATTTTATACCCGCTTTCTCTAGCCAACTCAAAGCTTGACTTGGACAAGTCAATGGAGACTGATCACATTTACTTTCCATTTAGACCTGAATATCAGGTCTAAATGCACCTACCTACCCTTATTTAAACAAAGGATTCGAATTCATTGTCCACATTTGTTTCCCATCAGAGGTCAAATGTGGATCTCATTTCTAAATAAATCTAGCTAGAGATGAGAATGAAAATGTGTGACAGGTAGGCAAAGGGGTTGGGCAATAAAGAATACTTGCCTGACACATGATAAAAGTTACAGAATCCTAACATCACTTAAAAAGAACACTTTCACAGGAAAGGATTACTATGTCAGTCTGATAAACATCACAGTTCCAGTCCCAATATCATCTGCTGTTCTTCCCAGCTGTGTTTGCTTATCACTGTGTACATAACATATGCAAAGATTCAGAAAATAAACTAGCAGTGTTTCATGACCTGTCTTACAGCTCACATCTTCCTATATCTTGAGGTTAGGGGAAGGAGTATAGTACATCTAGTTTTAACAAAATAGAGCAACCAGCTTCCTAAGACTTTGTATTTAAAGCACAATTTGCACCATGCTTACCATATTCACTGGGAGATGACTTCCCAATTTCTAATATTCCGCTTGCCAAATTGGATGTGCATTTAAAATGCTCTCAGCAATGCTGCTGTGGTAGCTCCCTGGCACAACCCTATGCCAGCCTTTGCAGGAACCATAATCTATCTACTTCAGTGTCACCAGGTGCACTCCCCACAAGGTCTAGTGGAAGGGACATCCCAAACACTCTAACATCTTTCAGCTAGTTTTCTCTCCTGGTGCTCTAATAGACCTGGCCACAGCTAGCTCATCACTGCTCTGGCAATATTTCCTCTCCTATTATTAGTGGCCCCCTAGCTCTTGAGAGCTTACCTTTAGACAAACTGCCATTACATCCCATGGTAATATTTTCTCTGTTATTTCTCTGATGTAATATTCAATCCAGTCAAGTCAGGTACCAACTAAGAGTTCACTGCATACATACTTTTAAGACATTCATCTTTGTGGCAAAGAACTTCAGTTTGGCCTCCCACCAAACTTCGAATGCCACTGCAAAAACTTTCTATAACCTATGAAGCCACAGTGATTCCTGTGGTTTCCGTTTCTAGTGACACATGAAAGTAATGTAACTTGCATGTCCTTCCTAGTAAACAGTAGAAGTTTCTACTGCCATCCTGGATGATGACAAAGGGCTTACCTTAATCAAATCAGAAGTATAAAAATGTAATAGTTCCCAAGTTCCAAAGAAATCCAGCCTGGGTTCATTATCAATAATTTCACAAATTAGGATTAAACTTTTAATAATGTCTATATTTTTTAAAAATGAAAGTACAAAAATCAAAGTGTTATTGGTAATAATTGGGCTCTTAACTACTTTTTTAGAAGCAATAGCAGACTGTTCTTTAGACAACAGACAGTTTTTGGTCTTTCTTACTTAACATCTGATTCTAGCCAAATGATAATGTGCCCCGTTGGTTTAAATAAGCCATTACTTACCAGGTTCTCTCCAAAAATGGTTTAAAGAGGTCATTTTCTAAATTCCCAAGTGACTTAGGTCCAAACCTTGAGACTGTGGAAAGCCTGGTAAGCACAATCAATCACCACCATGCTTTAGCCTCTAGCCCCTCACTCCTGCCCCCAAGCACCAAGTTCACCTTGTCTAGCAACCCTGAGGGAAAAGCATAAAGGCTATTTTCTTTGAGCAAGACCTAAAATCTTTAGTTCCTTCTCACTGCATAAACAGATTCTTCCCTCCATCATTCACTTCTGAAAAAAGTACAGTAACAACTAAAATTTCTGACAATCATCCTAGATCCAGGACGGCTATGGAAAAAATGACTCACTATTCCCCATACCCCTTCTTCACAATGAAGAATAGTGGGGAGATAATGATGTTCCACACTGATTCTACTTCCCAATTATATGCAGATTAGTAGTGCCCCCAACTCAGAATTAAAAATATAAATGAGGATTTTTTTTCATTCTCCTAACCACGGGAAATTCCTGAAAGCCTGCTCCTAATATCCTATATAGTCTTGTACATAGGAGAGTTGGGAAGCCTAATGATCAATGAGTCTGTCTATCGTTTTGCTCCTGAAGAATGCACCTGAGGGCTGGAGTGCACCCCATGCCACCCAGCAAGTCAATGACTGAACTGGAAAGGGAACTCCAGTTTGCCTATTACGGGAATGCACACACACTAGATCCTTCTTTTCATAATAGAATAGTTTACACCAGGGGTCCCCAACCCTGTTAGGAACCGGGCCGCGCACAGCAGGAGGTGAGGGGCGGTGAGTGAGCAAAGCTTCCTCTCTGCCACTCCCCATCGCTCCCCCATTGCTCGCTTTACCGCCTGAGCCTTCCCCCCACCCGACCCAACACCCGGTCCATGGAAAGATTGTCTTCCACGAAACCGGTCCCTGGTGCCAAAAAGGCTGGGAACCACTGCTTTACATTACATAATCAAACTCAAGATGGTACAGAATCCCTCTCCTCTTAGAAGTGACTAGGAAGTGGACCTAGCCAACTGGGAGATGCCGAGATGGAGATATAGAGTGACCAAACCGACTGGGATGGGACAAGCCTCAGGGACTAAGGACACTGGGCAGAAGACCACTCTGGAGTGCTGAATGAGATCAACAGAGGGAACAGGCCTCAAGGCCTCAGTGTAGTGTAGGACGGTGGTATTCTGACGGGAGAACAGAATTTAGTAATGGAAAAGCCTGGATTAGGAGGCACTGAGGGATACAGAGTGGCATGCATTTGGGCATATCCAAGGATATCTGCTGGCCAGTAGCCAACTGTGATTCCTAGGTTGGGGGCAAGGGCAAATGTAAAGAAAACAGTAGATGCATAGTTCATAACTGCTAAGGAACACATTAAGCCAGATATTCAGAGAACATGGCTCTAAAATTATTAGAACTTAGGAACAAAGCAGGTAATTAATTTGGGGAACAGAGGGAAACCTCAGTTTTCTAAACTGGAGCAAAAGGTCAAACCAGAAGAACTACTAAAAGAGTGATGGACTAGAGCTCTTTGAAATGAAGAAAGTGAAATGCTGGTTAATCATTTACTTAAAATCAGTGCTGACAATGTACATGAAGGTTAATGCCAGGCTCACAGTAGGTCTCTAACATTTGTCAATTCCTCTACTTTCTCCCAAGTCCAACAACTAGGTGGCAGCCCTTGAATGCCCAGAGCACATTCAGTAGTCTATGCCCAAGGTGTTAAAAGATTAATGAATCTAGTCAATCACATTCCCTAAGGCACTTGGAGGTATTGAGATCGCTGGATAAACAATGGGAAAACTTTACATTTGTGCCCTCCATATTCAACAAGATCTATATCCTAGAGGCCCCATTCACCCAAATACTGATTTGCTTTAGGGACCCTGATCAATATGAAGCCCACAAAAACAAATCCCTGCTTCATGAGTTACATTATACAGGTAACCTCAATCAGAACTAACAAAGCAGAGGGATTTTAAGTAGCTCTCTTACAGTCATTGAAAATGTTAGTGGTTCTAAGCAAGATTGATGGCTTAAAACTTTTTCAAACAAGAGGGTCTCATACCTTAAACCTCAACCATGGGGCATTACTTTTGCAGTGATTCTGATATAAAAGCCTGAACGTCACTTGACAAAGTATGAACATTCTGAAGAGAATCACAAGAAGCTCTTCCCTGTTCAAGCCACATAAGGCACTGAGGCTTAAAGGCTGATTGTGGCTTCAGCACAAAAAACAACTCACTAGAAGATCACATACCAAATGATGGGATTGTGTCTGTGAAATAAACTTTCTTCACTGATATGTGATCCAGTGTCATTTCTTCAGAGTAGCAAAGTGCTTGGTGCTATACCAGAGAATATACCCACCAAGAAATATACCCAGATCTCTGAAAGATATGCCACAATTTGGCTTCAAATTGGAAATTACATCCTTTATAAGCATTATTCTTTAGTTGGTTAAATACATGTAATCATAAGTACACACAATGTTGTTCTTCAAACTACCTCTTCTTTTGACTGGTGTTTCAGAAGAAACATTGCATTTGTTAATACCAAATATGCTAATGTGTCACAGTGTCTGTCTTCTCTTTTATCCACTCTGGAGATATTCTGAGCTTATCTCCGAAGAGTGTGTCTGGCAATTCAAGTGTGAAGCTACAAGCTACATAGTCTCTAATTGATCCAAAGCAGTAATCATGTCTCACCCTAGACAAATTACTATAGCCACAAGTCCACCCAACTGCAATTGTGGATGGAGTCAATATTGAACCTGATCCAAATTTCACCAGTCTTCCTTCTACCTTAATTCTCTATGTCCAGTTTTACATGGATAGCATTGCCATTCATTTTCTTTTTGTAGGAATGAAGTATTATTTTTATTATGATTATTCATGTTAGAGTTCTCTTTTTAACACTGGATGATTATTTTTTTAAAACATGTCTTTCCTAGAAATATCACTAGTAAAATGCATCCAATTTTTCTCTAATGTGGTGCTTTCCCCGTCCATAAAACTTATTTGATTAGCAGTACTATAGAAGCTAAAGCTTTTGTATGCAGGCACTCAAGCATAATTTAATCATTTTATTTAAGCATGAAAAAAATTATTCTGAAAGGCCTGTTAGGTAAAATATCCCTGATTGGTTTAAACTTACATTTGCAGGTATATTAAGGGTGAAATAAATCACGGAATGCCCAGTATGCAATGGAATAGTGTTAACTTTGTTATAATCGTCAGCAGTAAGTTAAAAATTGTAGTATTAGAGGATGTAAGGAATAACTATCATTATAAATAACTGCATTTAAACAGGTTATTTTAAAATAAATTTTGTTTTATGCGAAACCATTTCATATTACAAGGATTTTCACCCATGGAAACCTCTTTCACAGTCAAACGAGATGAGGTCCTAATTGCATAATACCATTTATCTGCTGAGGATAAAAGTGCCAACAAATGAAAATGCACATTAGGCAAGAGATTGTCAGAATAGAAAATTGTCTTTTTTATTTTTTTTTTATTTTTTTTTGCTTTTTTGTTTTTAAATAACCCACTCACATTAACGAAAGACTGCAGTAGCTTCCAAATTATAGGTTGTTATTTTTAGTGGAAGTAGTTCAATATTCATATTGGAGCAGATGTAGCAGTTTAACAAAACAGCTCTTCAAATCCTGCACAAATTGAAAACAGGAAAACTGATTGCATTTTCTCTTATCACTTTCCTTTTCTGAATTGACACTTTTGGCCTTCTGAAAATTTACACATGGCTTTCATCTCAACAGCACCTGCTGATCAAACAGAAACCTAACATTTTCATGAAAATGGTATAAAGAACTAGTTTTGTTCTAAACGCTGTAAAGGGCATAAGTTGCCTACTAGATAGCAACAACTGCTGGGTATAAGGCATATTCATAATAGTTTTATATTTTCATTAAGCTTTAAAAAAATACATTAAGTCCCTTCTGGTTTTTTCCATGTTCACTTTTGTATGATTCAAATTTCTTTGACTCAATGTCTGCCTAATACTTAGTTTTATCAGGCAGCGACTATGCAAAATGTGTAAAAGGGTAGCTTACACTAAGATACGGAACACTTAGTATTTTCTCTGCCACTGCTTGGAATACACATATTTATCTATACATATTGCTGTCTATCCAGGCACATGGGTGTAAAATACACACATCCCATTTTCTTATTCCACCCAGAAAAAAAAACAAAGTCAGGCCCTGTTTTTGAAGGGGCCTTACAAATTCTTTCATCAGATACAGATTTAGCAGGTGCTTGAATGTTTGAGGATCCCCAGCTGGGGAAAAATGGATGTCACCTGAGCACAGGCCGGTAAGGATCTACCAACCACTCAGTGTAAATGTCTCTGGGAAGATAAAGGTAAATCTTGAAAATGGGTATTATTATATGTAAAATACAAGATTGATAGCTAAGTAGCTTCCCAGATTTTTAAATAAAAGTGTATCACATATTTATCTGTTACACCTAATTCTAAGTAAAATTAAAGATGCTCCTAAGACATGCTCTCTGTCAGTTTCCTAGCAAAAGGGCTCTACCCCTCTGAAGGATTCCAGGTGTCCATTCCCATTCTGCCTGGGTGACAAGGTAACCTCAGGCAGAAATGACATACAGTAATATATGTACCACTCTGGCAAGTTGGCCTGTGAATTTCGGTGTTTCATCATGCTCACTGAGGCAGCAGCAAACCTGAAATGTCAGTATGTTCAGTCAATGGAAGTGAAATAACGGGACTCTATTGTCTTACCCAATCGATCTGCTGTTGTCAACAAGGAAACATGCCCCCCTGGCTTTAAACAAATTTTAATTAGGCTCTTAGTTACTGGTTCATATTTACCTATGAAAACACTTATCTCGACTATGTGTAGGAAGCAAAACAATTGTTTTTCCCACTTTTATCCATTTTAACTACCTTCTAAAGTTAATACTATAATTTTTTAAGTACACTCATGAGTGTATTAAACATTTTTTTAATTAAACAGTTTTATTAAACATTTTAAAATTATTTTTCTTTTAAACCAACTCCAAGGGAAAAAAAATCCCATGGTTCAAATCCACAATACAAATCTACCTAACAACTTGATTTCTTTTTCCCTCTAGACCTAGTTGAACCCATACTATAAAATCAATTAATTCCATATTAAAAGTAGGTTTCATTTGCTTTTCTCACTCATTCAAGTACCACCATTAGCATCAATTCACCACCCATTCAAAACATGTCACACAAAACCAAACACAAATGATCAATTCCAAAAGCCTCTACCAATTTTGCTCAGTTTATCAATCTTACAAATAAGGGGTAAATGAAACTCCTGTTATATGGGAGATGGTGCGAAGAAGGGCAGAAGGTGAGGGTGAAAAGAAAATAAGGCATTTAAGCCATTCAAATTTGCCTAAGTTCTACAGTCCTTCCCTGAACCAGAAGGGAGACAGTCTCACCTTACAATAAAAATAAAAATGAACTAATCAAGTTGTTAAGCAGCTTTTTCTCTCCCCTCTTCATCTAAAGGCTTCAGCATCCCGTCAATAAATAATCTATTGTTCCCCCTTTATCCAGTCTCTTTAAACCTATTCAGAATGGCAAAACTAAACCCAATTAAAGATAAGGCCCTCCGGTAATCTCACCTCCGTGAGTCCTGTCTGGATAGCAGAGGTGATGGGAGATAGCGGCCAGGCCAGGGCTGATGCCTCCTCCTCACCCCACACAACAAAAGGCAGATTTCTCTTTCTCCCTCTGCTAATCTTTAAATGTAAATTCTCTCCGCCAGCTAAGAGGAGCGACAGATAACATGTTACATCTTCACTTCTCCTGGTCTTATCGACTTCTGAATCATTGGAAAGGGAGAGAGGAAAAGAGAAAGGCAGCCTCCCCACACCCCCCTCCCCCGTTCTTTCCCACCCCTCCTTCCTCCCTGCCCGCCTCCCCTCCCCGTTCACGGAGATTACCTTCTGGCAAAGGAGCGCAGGAGAGGCGGCCGCAGCCGAGGCGGCACCCAGACCGCGGCTTTGTATTCATTAAACACACATCGGAGCTTATCAGAAGTAAAAGGCTTGTCAGGATGGCACATTGTGTGTGAGTGAGTGTGTGAGCGCAGGAGGGAGAGGAGAGAAGCCAACGTGCATCAGGGTGATTACAATATCAGCAGGGCCCAGATGGAGGCAGGAAAATAAACAGAGGGTGCGTGTGAGACGGAGCGGGAGAGGGAGGAAAAGCGGGAGAGGGAGGAAAAGTGGGAGAGACAGAAAGAGACACAAGCTGGAGGGAAGAAACGGAAAGGCAAGGAGGGGGCGGGGGCTCCGGCTCCAGAATGGGGGTGGCAAGGAGGGCGAGGTACCCCAAGGCTGGCTGAGGGTGAGAGCCAGAGCTGGGGGAGGGTGGCCTGCATTCCCCAATCTGCCTCTACCCGGAGAGAACGGGAGGAATCCAGACTAGCAAACTGTATTTCCCTGCTCCAGGGCTAGACCGCGAACATTTTGGAGGTTCTGTCAAGGTCAAAGGGGGATCAAGAGGTCTCTTCTGGCGGAGC
The DNA here is from genome assembly GCF_028023285.1 of Balaenoptera ricei. Lineage (NCBI taxonomy): Eukaryota > Metazoa > Chordata > Mammalia > Artiodactyla > Balaenopteridae > Balaenoptera > Balaenoptera ricei. The sequence goes on along the minus strand of NC_082655.1, from coordinate 44,516,826 downwards.
TTAACAATAAGACATTCACCATCTCACCTCCATCCAAATAGCCACAATTTGCAAAACAAACCTAGTGAGTCCTCACAGCAGTTACACAGCCTTCCAGACCAACCTCAAGTGGGAGTTCCCATCCCTTTCTTTGCTGACCCCAACGGTCCTAATTTCCAACCCCCTGCCCACACACATCAAGACCGACACAGGCAGATAGAAAATGTCTCATTTCTCTGGGCTTTGTGTCCCAGCAGAAGACTTGTGTAGCCAGCATCACTGGGATAAGAAGGCGCACTTGTGATTGGTAGCTACAGGTGACTCTGAGACACCTGCTCCGCCTCCAGAAACTGTGTTGCGGGAGGGGGCTCCTCATGTGTACATCTGAGAGTCTATTTTGGAGGTGGGAATTTAAAACTGAGGCAATCAATCTCGGCTTGAGCTGCCTCACAGCTCTTCACCCACCCAGAGCCCAGGAATCAATCAGAGAACAAGCAGGGAGCTAGCGCTCCTCCATCAGCCCAGAGTTCATCTTCCACCCCATCAGGGTCTGGAGGGAGATACACCTGAGTGGTCTCATGGGAGCCCCTTCCCACTTTTAAATGCACCCGTCAGACAACATGAACATCTGATCAGATCCTTAATGGAGTGCAGATAATGCAGCAAAGAAGGTTATTTTATTGCGGGGAGAGGGAGTATTTGGTCATGTTGTATTTCAAGGCACTGAAGCTTGGTTAACAAGCTCTCACTGCAGTATGAAGAGTTCAGAATAAAGTAGCCAATAAAGTACACAATTGTTCATGGCATACACTGCAGCCCCAGCTGCAGTGAAACTTCAGGTTGTAAAATAGTTTATGCATGAGGTCTCAATATAAAGAGACAAAATAGTTGGGAGGAGGGGGAAATAAGGCTAGTGAGTAGAGAAAAGCACTGAGGAGCAAGAGAACTAGCAGCAGCCTCTGAGGGGAGACAAATTTGAAGAAGCCCTTTAGAAAATGAGGAGAAGCATTGTTTAATCAAGCACTCCCCTCCAAAGCACTCAGTCAAAAAAGTTTTACATGTAGTGGATCCTCCTGCCCCCCCTGCTCCCACCCCAAGAAAACAATTAAGGGAAATTTGATAGGTAAGGTAAAGTGAAAAAAGCTGGGCATTGGTGGGGTAAGGGCATATGTGAAAAACCTTGTCATGCAATGAATGTCACATGAAAAGGGGTCTGCCACAATCCACCAGTAATCCAATAATGTGGAAAACCTCATGGTATCACTGAGACGAGAACGAGGTAGTATTTCGCCATAAATCTTCAAAAAGTGAGCAGGTTCAATAGTTAGAGAAGGGTGCAAGGATAGGAAGTAAACCATTTGGCAGGGTATGTTACAAGATCGAGGGCACTCTAAATGGGTGAAAATCTGTCATTCTTACATGTTTTAAATTTAATAACAGATTTCTCTCATAAAGGGTCACCTTTCACTTTTCCTCTGTTACAAAAATTGCATTCAGAGTAACCAGACACAACCACATATACCTTCCCCTTTATTACATCTTAGATCAATTTGGACACAAACTACCCACAAACGTTTATAAATCCAATGCAACTCTAGGAAGTAAAAAATACAACTTACAAATTCCAACTGATTTTTCCATTACATGCTCTCTGAAAAAATGCTATTTAAAAAACAAAGCCCTACTACTTTCAAACCCAGAAAAGGCTTACATTTTTTCTTTAAAAAGCATCCAGACACTGAAGGCATGAAGAAAACTGCACAAAAGCTTATCTGCCAATGTTCTTATTTTGTAAAGGCACAGTATTTCTATTACTACCTTGTTTGTTCACTGACTTTTGGCTCACGGTTACAGAAAAGATCAACCAATTCTCAAATGGGAAGAATCCATGACTCTCTTCCAAAGCAAACACTTTGCTGCAAAGCTTTCAATTAAAAAAAGGGGGGGGGGGCAATATAATAAGAAGTATAATCACAGAATAAGTGTACAACAGAAAGTGGTTTCTATAATCACAGCTGTCTTAAAGGCCAGGCTGGAGACTAGAAATCTTAATTTCAACTAGTTCTTTTCTTAATAATAGGTTACCTTCCTATAAGAGCAAGAAGGTCCATCTGCCTCAGGCAGATAAGTTTCGAAGCATTAATTCAGATAAAAATCTAGCATTTTCTTTCTTTCTTTGAGTATGTGAATTCTAGTGTGCTATAATGTGAGAATTCCAACATATGACCATTATGGCATAATATCTCATTGCTCAGCTTGTCATTATTTCATTTGTAATTCTTATGTTAATTATGTTCATAATTACTATAAACAGATGTGGTAGACATTCATGTGACCTTTTATTGCAGAATGCATTCCTCACTCATTTTGCTATCATTTCTCATGTATGTGAAACTGAAATGCAAAAAAAAAAGCTTTCTAATTTTCTAATGTTTTATATGCATAAGTTAAAACAAAACCTACCTTCTACTTCATCTGCATTTCAAAATATTAGAAAATTCTTAACATTTAAGCTGCTTTGTAGAACATTTTAAAATTGCACACTGAACCTCACTGCTGCTCACTAAACTGTAGCTATGGATGCCAAACAAAGGCTAGCGTCCGTGTCTAAGTTGTCTTTTTTTTTTTTTTAATATCAAAGGTTAATGCAGCAGAATTGTGCTTCAAAACCAAGTGCCTAACAGCTACATAGCAATTTATTCACTCATAACTCAACCATCACCCTCTTTACATAAAACACATTTACAATAAAATCAGTATGGATTTCATTAGCTGTAAACCTCCTCAAATTTCATTTCTTTGGCCCTAATCTATAATTAGTGTGGACAGACAGGTGCAAACCCTTCTCTTCTACAGATGGCTACTGGAAATGGTGCAAAGTAGCTCCTTCTGTTTAAACACAGAGATAACCTGCTCTGTCTTATCACTTACAATTACCTCCATTAAACTGAACTAATGTTTGCTTTAATAAAATGTTCACTGTTCTTTAAACATTATTTAGGAACTCTTATATTAATGGCTGTAAAAAAGTGAAGTTGGAAGGTGTCTCTTTAGATAATAATAACTAACTTATTCTGGATGAAATGTTCTCACTTGATGGATAATATTCTGGGGTTCACAAAGGTGTTTTAGTTGACTTAACATTTGTCAGTTATTTTGCATAAATAGGGTCAAATATGGTATTTTTAAAAGGCATCTGGGTGACAAACAATTTAACAAGAAATTCAGAAGTATAAAATGTTTAATTTCTTTCTTAAAGATTTTAACTTATTATTGAAGTATATACTTCCTAAAATCCTGGATTGTTTTCAAAGGGTATTTATGTTAACCTAATTTTATGTATTTGTTTAACTTCTGATGGATTCTGAAAGTTGTATGAGTTCATCATTTTAAGGCACATTTTAAAAATTAACCATGCATGCAAGAGTGCACTCTGTAAGCACATGGTTAAAAATACCACCATTTCATAATAAATAACTTCTATTCTATAAAGCAGAGATCACTTTTCCCTGCTTCTGCTATCAATAAAGTCTGTGGATCACTAGATGATGAATAAGGTGTCCATAAAACAAAGAACTTTTAAATGCCCAAACGTCAACAAATAAATACCTTTTCCCACTGAACTTACATTACTTACAGTAATAGACTCCAGTAAAATGCAACTGACTTTTTTTTCACATGCAAATCCTGCAGGTGCCAATTTTTCAGACTGCTTTGCTATGAAGGGCTATGCTGCCTGCATAAAACCTCAATGAAGAAGGGTTTGCATTCAGTGCCTGTCAGCTGATGTTCATATCAAAGAAGTGAGAAACAGGATTTGACAGTGAAGAATGTCCTAACCTGACAACCACTGACCAGCATTGCTATTGGAAGCATTTCTTTCTCGTGATCCCTTTTCAATGTTGGGAAAAAAAAAGAAAAGAAAAAAGTGGGTTTTTTTCTTTTTTGGCTAAGCTTCTATTTTACAATAAAATAAATGATAATGGCACCTTACATTTGTGTACTTCTTTGCAATTTATGAAGTGTTCTTTTATCTGCAAATATTTATACTAACACCCTGGATGGGAAAGCTCATCATTAAATACTAGCATCAAGAACAATATCTTACTTTTCTTCAGAAAGGGAAAATCGTAAAAATATTAAAAAGCTACAGCCCTGTAGCTGCAACACATACTGTCCTAGTATTTCCAGCAACTTGCAGTTTAATAGTGCAGTTTCATTGTATTACAAGTAAAATGTGTCTTATTAGGAAAGTCCTTTACGGATCATTTTAAAATCAAATTATTAGCAGGTATTAGTGGGTCACAGAGACTAAGGCTACAAACGAAAATATCATTTCAAAGATTTCTGGTCTGCTTTAAGTTGTCTAAACATTAAAGAAAAAATAGACCGTTTTCTCCACTTCTTGTATTAGGTGTGAACTAGACACTGGAGAAACCACATACTCTCCCACTCAGTATTTAGCTTTTCAAATAAAATGAGTGCTGTCTAAATGGTTTACAAAAAATTATTAATGCTTAAACAAAGTCTTTTAATATAAAGTTCTCTTAATATAATCTTAGATAAAGTCAGCTTTTCTGTACCCAGAATGAGCCTGATTCCTTGATTATTTGGTTGAAATTTTTTCTTTTGAAAGAATAAGCCAAAGAAATATCAAATGCTAAATACAGTACAAGTAAAACAATGTTAGACTTCAACTTCCTCAACATACTTCCCAGCTGCAAAAAATGCCTAAGTCAAACTAAGATTCCCTGATTAATACTGGGTGAGACCATCAAATGTCCCTTTAAAAATAACAATCAATAAAAAGAAAGAAAAGAAAAAGAAATCAGACTGCCCTATCTATGCTACCTGAAAGCCCACACAATGTTAAAACTAGAATTGACATTAAGGATAAACAAGGGAAAAAGATCCAGAGAATTATGAAATTGCTTCTCTTTGTACACATCACATCTGACATAAGCACCCAGGTTTGGGCGAGGATGGTTTAAGAAACAATTGTGTTTGTTGATCTTTTCTAAGGAACTGTGTGACAGGAGAAACTGGGCACAACAGAACACTCACATGGTCAAGGCAAAAGGCTGCAATAAACTAAAAGAAGGCCCCCGACACTAACAAACCGTTTATCACAGAGAAGCTGGTCAATTTGTATTCTAGTGAGTGTGGACTCACTGGGCACAGACCCAGTTTCACTCCTGTTCTATGCAAAGGCAGGGGTATGATAATAAAAGCTACTGAGTGCACTTAAAAGTGTTACAGATGTTTAAAAGGAGACTAGAAGGGGGGAAAAACCCAGTAAAACAGATTTCAGTTCACCCAGAAGGTAGAAAGGAAACGCTTTGGTCAGCAACCCAACCTTTACCAGGGGATAAATCAATTTGCAGCAGCTGTGGACAGCCATTTATATAAAGGCCCTGGGCAGATTAATTAAGGGAAGCGAAGTTAAAAATTCGAGGGGGCCCAGAGTTACATTAAGCACATGAAGTTGGTCTGAAGTGGCCTCCCCAGCTCTCCTAATCTTCACTCCCACGCCCTGGACTCTGTGACTGGTCTTCAGGAGCTCCTCCACGGGGAATACTAGCTAGTCCTTAAAGCGACACTCTGTAGCCAGGCTGGGGCACGTTGGGATTTGAGGTGCCCAACCTTGTATAATAAGCTATGCTCAAAAGATTTCTCCACTACGCTTTACAAGGAATAAGGAAACCCAGGGCTGCATGGCTCCCCAGCCAAATCCTCCAATCTTGAAAAGCGCGCGGGGGTGGGAGGGGGGCGGTTAAGGGAGGGCTGGGGCTATTTTTAGTAACAGTCTTGGTTCACATCCTACTTCCCGGAATCTGTCCTCAAACTTTTCCAAGGGTTGACTGCCCTTACCCCACCCCACCCGCCAAAAAAGTTTCAAAAAACGGATTTAAGCGCCTTGTACCGACCTAACCGTCTTTGCTTAAGGCGTCCTGGCCAGCTCAAGGTCCGCCCAGGGAGAGGGGTCTGGGTGCGCCGACCAACCCAGTGCTTTCAGGCTCCCAAAGAGAGCGGTGGGGCCCGGAAAACGAAATTAATTCCCCGGACGCGGCCCCCCGTATGGTCTGGGCTCCGCCAAGCGGGAGCTGCAGAGCACAAGGCTCCGGTCCCCGCTCCGGAGACGCGAGCCGAATCGGGGATGCAACTGGAACACCCAGAGGACTGGGGCAGCAGGGCCCCGGGCGCGCGGAGGTCTGGGCAGGAGCGACGCTGCCACCGGCCCCCGGCGGCAAAGCCCCAAACCCGTCGCGGGCGAGAGATTCCGGTCGGGAGACGCCGACAAGAGCTCGGGGGGCCGCGGCCTGTCCTCCACGGGCTTCCCACTCGAGTACCCCGAATGCCCAGGAAGAACAGGGAAAGTTCGCAGGTGGGCTCAAAGCGCTTGGGTGTCGCTCAGAGGACCCCGACCCCAGTCGCAGCCGGGTCTCAAAGTTAAGATTCCTTCTCTCCTGCTCCCAGAGCTAAGTTTTCCACCATCGAAACAAGCCTTTCCTTTCCAGTTAAAAAAAAAAAAAAAAAAAAAAAACCACGATGAGGGTTATAGGGCCACCTGCCAAACGCACCGTAGGTACCTTGACCGGTTGTTTGGTCGGGGGAAAAATACGCATGATCTTCCTGCTCACATATCGTAATCATGGAGAGGAAAGAAAACTGTCGTAAACAGTGAGGGGAATCTAAGAGTAAAAACTGCATCCTTGGCTGACCCGTGAAGTTCAGTGTCAACGCAGCTTGGAGTCACTCGCGACGTTCCTCTTTGCCCTGGTGCGTAGTTCTGCCCTAGTTCAGCGACAAGTACAGCCTGGAGCCTCTCGGCCGAATAATCCAAATGAAGATGACGGTCATCAGAATAATAATTAATAGCAACAGCCAGGGGCCCGTCCCCGCCGCCCGCCCGCCGGCCCAACCCTCCCGCGGGCACTTACACTGCACAGGGCCGGAGAGTCCCACCATCCGCAACCGGCTCCGAGCTGCAAATAAAACTTCCCGTCGTCTCGGCCGGCCCACGGGGCGAGGGGGCGAGGGCACGGCGCCTCTTCCCTCGCAAGGCCAGAGTGTCCGGGACCACTCGCCCACGCGCGCTCGCCACGAGGCCTCGGAGTCGCGCCGCGTAGCGCCTGCGGCCGCTCGGCGCTACGCACAGCGAGCTGCGGTTCGAGGAGTCCGGGGTCGGGAACGCCAGCCAGACGCAGCCTCCACGCAGAGCCCAAGACTCGCGGAGCACCGCTCCTCCCGCCTCCCTCCCTCCGCTTTTCTGTTGTTGCTGCTGTGGCAGACAAATGTGATGTAGGGCGCAGGGAACTGCCACTGTCACAGGCGGCGTCTGCGTCTGCCTCGCCCGCCCTCGCTCACTCTCGAAGAAGGCGACGTATTTATCTGCAGGGCGGCCGAGCGTCCGCCGGGGAGCAGGAGCGCCGCGCGCTGTGCGGCTAGAGCGCCCGCACCAGGCCGGCTCCGGCGCGCGCTCGCGCCCGGGCCGCCGCGGCCGCTCGGGAGGGAGGCGGCGGCGCGGCCGCTACCAGGTGCAGGGAGGAGGGCCCGCGGCGGGGCAGGGGGGAGGTGGAGGTGGGAGACATCTGTGTCGTGCAGGGGTCACGGAGGTCAAGTATATGTTAACAATGGGCAGGCCCAGCTCGCTAAGGCGCGCGGGCGGGCGGCCTCCCTCCCGGCCTCGCCCTCTCCCTTGCAGGCTGGACGTGGGGCTGGCTCCCTAATGATGCTTTCCCGGGCCGCTTGCTCTCCAGCGGCCCGAGTGCCCTGCAGTAACCCAAGACGACCACTTTCCCCGGCCATCTGGAGCGCTCCTGGCTGCCCTGCCTGTGTCTCATCACTGGCTGGAGAGACAGCTCTGCTAGAAATCAAGCCACTCTCAGATCTCCACTCTAATCCCCTTCTGTTAGCTGATTTCCAGACTGACTATTTGCTTTCGCATTAGATAATAGCCTTAGAGAAAACAATTATCATTTTCTTTTTTCCTTTGTTTTTCTACTTCTTCCATAGTATATCATTAAGAGGGGCATCTTTCTAGCTCACGTTTTTGTTGGTTGTATCCCCCTCCCCCAGACATTAATATCAATACCGGGGGTGGGGGTGGGGTCCCCGGAGGAAAAGACAGGGTGAAAGAATTCCAGATATTTCCAAAGTAAATAAATAATCTCTCAGTGAACAGGACTGACAATTTGTTCGTACAGAGCAAAAAGGGCTTGAATAATAATGAAAATATTAATATGTAGGTCAAATGTGATCAGATAATGGTTTACAATGATAAGTAAAATGAAATCTTTTCAAATTATTATGGAACGGTGCCACGACTGCAAATGTTATTATATTTAGTGTAACAATTTGAAATCCTGCTCTGAACCATGTTTTTTCCCAACTGGCCTAAATCAGTGCAAAATGTCCTGTGTGCACGTTTCTAAATTTCATCTTTACAAAGGAAAAAATGCTTAAGATAGAGTCAGAGTGAGCCTGATGCAGTGGGAACTGATGAGACATTCGTAGGTTTTATTTTTTTAAATGGTGCTTCAAATATTTAATAGTGAGTAAAATCCCTTCCCCCATCCTTTTAAACCCAGCTGGAGCTTCCAATTCTGAAGTCTTTTCAGACTCTACTAATTTTTTGCAATTCATTTTCAGAAAACACTCATTGTACATTCTGCCCTCTCCTTGGGACATTTGACTAATGAATTATAATGGATTAATGAATTGTAATGTTAAGTCTTGGTATTTGATATCATGATGCATTTAATTTGAATCTCAAGTTTTATCAATTTGTACATTCTATAGTAATTTCTGCATTACAGCTCTTTATTTTTTGCTCTCCTTACAAACCTTAACAGCATTAACAATCTTAAAATATAAAATTTTATGTACACTACTCTTAACTCCTTTATGTAGGAAATTATCAAAGCTTACTTATATTTTCTTTAAAGAATCAAAAACATTTTAATATTTCATTATTCTATTACTTGTATTATTTCTTCTGTCCCCAAATTGAAAACCGAGAATTTAGATTCTGGGACTATACATTTATTCTTATTTAAAATTAATAAAATGACATCTGAATCAGGAACGATTCTTATGAAATAGCGTTACTTCTAAAATCACATTGTAAAGTTTAGAAATAAAGTAAATCAACAAGTTTTAGGATGTAAAAAATAGAGGGAGAAATAAAATATACATATCATGCTACATTTTTCTTCTTCCTGAAAATTGTACCAAAGTAGGTGAGAAATTATAATAGAAACATTAAATTTCAAAATCAATGGAAAATAACTTGCAGGAAGTCAAAACAGTTTTGCATTTTCAGGCTGTATTCACAACACAAAGGCATATATTTAAATCATATTTTATAAAATCTTACAAGATTCTAGAAGGCTTATGGGGTTCTCCCTTTTGCCAGTCATTCTTCTGGAAGAATAATAATCATTGTTCTAGTTGTACTTCTTTTTTTAAAAAATGCACAACGTTTCCTACTCAATTTGACTTTACATCAGATAGAATATGTCACTAAATCTGAGCGTTTTTAAAAATTCTGATAAGAGCAGCTAAAGAATGTATATCCTGATGCTGATGTATAATGAATCAGTATATTCCTTAATCCCACTTCTCACCCCCTTTAAAGGCCTGTGTCCTACAAAATGTAGAACACATTTTTCTCTAGGGTTTATCCTTATATTATCTCCTAACTCCTCTATTTGGAGCAAATAGTAACTATAGGGACCAGCTCAAGTGTGAGGTGATTCTTGAATTGCAAAATCTAGGAAAATAAAACATTAAATGAAAAGGGAGGGGCTCATTGATAAGTGTGGTAGGAGGGTGTGATTTGCCTGAAAACTATACAGGTCCACAAAATATTTGGTTACCCTAGCTTCGGGGTAGGAAATACACAAGACATTACATTCATAATGCAATAAACTATTAATTGATACATTTTTTTAAAAATCTAAGGAGACAGGAATCCGTATTGTCTTTCTGTCTGCCACTCACAAGAGAAAATCAGGTATCTGTATTTTCAGGACTATTATTTTGCTGAGCCAAAAAAAAAAAATCTTAAATTTTTTTTTTAAAAAGAGATTATTTACAAAAATAGGCAGCTATCTACCCTAATGAAAGCATTAAATTGAAAAATAAAATACTCAGTAATGTGTTAAACTATAAAAACCCTTACTAGCAATTTTTTCTCGCAGATTTTTTTCTCACATCATTATATTTTCATTATTGTAAAGGTACCGAGTTCTTTCAGCTTACAGGTTTTTTTTTTTTGTTTTTCAGTAATGTTACCTAAGAATGCTTTTTGGTTTTCCTTAAGCCAATCTTAAAAAAAAGCAGAGCGTTTGAAATACAAATTTCAGATGACTGCTTATTATCTTCTTTAGAGATGTGTGATTCACCTTTCACAAACCGGAATTCCTATACAAAATTTTAACAAGTCCTTAATTAGCACTTTCAAAATTCCTTCTTACAGATATTAAAGTTTGAATGACTCCCAAGCTGTGATTTTTCTACGTACCTTGAAAAAGTCCTCCTGTTTGCTTAGGTTGATGAAAATTCTTAATTACCATGTTACTTATTTTTAAAGAAAATTATTGTATTTGTGAAAAAAATAGAATATGATAAACATAAAGGATGAGAAGCAATAATTACATTTTCATAAGTGAAGAACTTACCCCACTTGCAATTTCTCTCGCTTTTGCTGTGTAATTTTATGTAGCTTACATTTTGAGCTTTGTAAGGACAAATCTTACAAATCTTTGCAGTTTTGTTATTTAACTTGTTTAAGGTTTAATTTTAGAACACAGAGAACAAAAGAATTAATTTTAGAGATCTTTTTATCTTATTCTATAAGTGTACAGTGTAAATACATTAGCTCTTAGGAGACCTAAGATAATAAACAGATTTTTTTTTTTTAATAGAAAATTTACAAGTTAAACTAAAAATGGCTCTCAGGACTTCCCTGGCCATCCAGTGGTTAAGACTCAGAGCTTCCACTGCAGGGGGCACAGGTTCAATCCCTGGTTGGGGAACTAAGATCCCAAATGCAGCTTGGCGAGGCCAAAAAAAAAAGTCGCTCTCATGATACCTTCAAGTAAGCTGATCGTCTTGGTATGATTTAGCTGCAAGCCCGAAAACAATGAGTTTGATTTTTATTTATGATCCCTATGTGTTTAGATAGTCATGTGTGTTTTTCTGTACTATTTTAAAGCCAGTCTTCACCCAAAAAGCCAAAGTTGAAAATTTTCAATTACTTATTTAATTTGCAAAAAGAAATTTTTTTAAGTTTGGAGAGTTTTACAAAATAATTCATATTAGTGTTTCTTTAAGTAATGAGTTTTACTCTTTAAATATTTAAATATTTGTATTCCTCAGATTTTGACACATTAAACTCTGCAGGAGTGAATTTATTGCATAATATGAAACACACACATGCTACATGCCATACATATATGTGTTTTTATATGCACAACTATCTGTAGGCTAGTAGTTATCTCATGTGACATTTTGTTGCTAATCCATGAAAACTAATGATGCAAAAAAAAAAAATCTGTCACGTTTCTAATTTACATTGAATGTTTCCCACCACCATCTTTGAAAGTTGATTTTAAAATACCATAAACCAGAATAAAACCTTATAACATCCATCCCCCACTGAAATTCTATATTCCCATTTTTTATTGAATGTGCCCAGAGAAGTTATTTTTCCTTTTTTGCTGTTTTTCTTTTTTTATTGGTGGCTACTCTGTCTATATAATTCTCAATTAGGTGCATATTACTGTGATGTAACTACACAGACAGGAGTCTTTGTTTTGTTCACTGAACAGTGCTTGCCACATATTAGGTGCTCAATAAATATTTGTTGAATGATGAATGAATATGATTAAAAAACTTCATCACATAGATGTCTTATCTACACAAATCAAAACACCATCAACTTGACGTCTTTCTTACTGAATTATTAAGAAACCTAAGAGTTTAACACTACCACTATTTTAAATGAAGAAAATGTGGGCAACCAAAGAAAAGGGTCTTCTGTGTTGTTTTATATGTGTATTTCAATACTTCTTGAAAATTGGTGAATTTGATGTGATTCTTAAGTGCTTTTGTTTTAACTGTTTATAAAATTATTCTAGGTTCTACAATAAAGCACAAATATTTCTGAAATTTTGGTGTACTTTCTACAATAAGTTAGACCTTGTTAAAAATACTATGTGAAGGAACTTGAAGCTAGGGGGGTTTTAAAGATAAGTAATTCTTTCCTTATCTTATATAGTACTTGAACTATGTATTCTTCAGTACACACATCAATATGCAGTAAAAATTCACAAGCTGTTTAATTTGTCTGGGGCATGTTCTCATTCTTTCATTTAATTGCTATATCATTGATAGTTTATATAATCCAGATTGTTTAAATGGTGTTTATACTTAGTAAAGAATCATCTTTATTTGGAAATGTGTGCCTTATTTATGCAAGATCAGTGTATCTATGTCCACATTAAATCTACCCTTTAGAAGATGCATATGTTACAGTATTTTAATCATCTTATTTTCCTTAATCCTTTAAAAATATCAATTTACTCCACAGAACACTCTAGTCTGATGAATCCCATATCACCTCATAAGACTGTTTTTATGTGGGAATCACTACATCACTGTAGCATATCCACCTTTTGGCTAAAAACAGCGGCCAAATGCCTCACAACACAGCAGTGGGAAGAGAAGAAATTTTTGACCCACAAACCTGTAGCAAACATAGACTGCAGTTAATCATGTTCAGTGTGAAGTTGTTTTGCACAGTTCTTACTTTTTTCTCAGTAGGACTGGCCACCACCTGAGAGACCCCAGCGTCTCAGTGGAAGACACTAGAAAGGGTGAATCCGTCACCTGGGACAAACAGATTCCCCTCCCTAAATTCCCCCCAGACTTCACTTGTGCCTTCAAGAGAATCATTTGATCAATATACCCTTTAGGTTAGGCACCTGTAAAACCCCAGGATTGGTAATGTCGATCACCCAGTTTGCCTTACATACCTTGCAATTTGGTTCAATTTCTTTGAGAGGAAAAATTTTTTACAAGATAGAAAATTTCGATTTCTCATGTTTTCTGGGCAAAAAAAATCACTTCTAGACTAACATTTGCCCCAAGTATTCATATTTTTATTTTTAAATAAATGTTCCTTATTTAATATTTTTACAACAAAGATAGATAGATAGATATATGCATACAATTGTTTGCAGTCAATACATCTCATGGAAACTATAGCTTCTAATAGAGAAGAACAAATATATTTTCCCTTAGGGCAATGTATGTCAAGATTTAATGTGTATACTAAGCATCTGGGGGATTGTGTTAATGGCAGAATCTAGATCAGTGGGTCTTGGCTGAGACCTGAAATTCTGCATTTCTAACAAGCTTCTAAGGATGCTGGCCCACATAATCAGGGGCAAGACTTTAGAGATTATTGGAAGCATTGAGAACATCACACTTTATCATCCTCCTTATGCACACAGAGCCCCACTTTCATAGCTTGCAGAAAAGCCCACAGCATTCATGCCCTCACAAAATAACACAAAACATCCTATGGGACTGTGAATCCATAACAAGAAAAAAGGATGCTCATATATGAATAGGTTCCTAACATCCCAACCTGCTGTTCAGGCACCTGCAATTGACAAGGGAGACCCATTATCAGATAATAATAAAATAAGCAGCCACAAAACTGTTCATCTAAAAAAGACTGGAAGCTCTTCAAAAGTTGAGCTATGAGTGGGTGATTACTGCAGGAGGGTTAGGTCACTTGCGACTCTCCTCTAAAGAGTCAGTGATAGCCACCCCTCGCCTGGGACTGTACTTGCCTAGTGCAATGTATAACTGAGAAAAGGTACTACAAACTAATGGGTTCAAGGTGTGCAGCGTTTTCCAACTTCCTTGTGCACAGCCATGGATCATTCCAACCCCCACTCACTTGCAATGGTGAATGGAGGGACTTCAGTCAGAGGTTATGCAGCATGGGCTCTGTTGCACAAGACAAGGCTCAGCTTGCCTCAGCTCATCCACTTATGAAACTAGTTTATTTCGTCGTATTGACATGTTATGACAATTATGCCATAGTGCACTGGTTTAACTGAAAGGCCTAGTGCTTTTAAAGTTTAATGACAGTTGAATGAAGACTAATAAGAACAGAGAAACGTATATATATTTTTAATAAATGCAATCATGTAGACATTTTCATTTTAAGCATTCTGTTTGGATCTCACAGAGGAGATCTGAACATTGGGAGGAAGAAAGTTTATTTCTTGTAATTGGTTTTGAGTCTTTTGAGCCAGACAAGGATCCACTCAAAGCCCTTGCAAGTGAAAAAAACAAAAACAAAAAAGTTCATGTATTTTGACAGTGATTCTAACACACTCTCTCCCTATCAATAATTGGATATATTTTTGTGCTACAAGCCTTTTTTGTTCTCATCTCATTGGGTACCATAATGGCAAATAATTTATGTTCAGTCTACCAGAATGATACTTCTTTAGCTTTAAAAAAATAAAAAATAAAAACAACAATAACAAAACAAAGTGTTATAGCCAGGAACTCCAAATAATAATTCTTTGCTGCAATCTGAATGAATGCACACTTTTCCCACCTCTTACTCCTGTTTCTAATATTGCAGGAGGATTTATATTTTTTTCTGAACAATAGATTTTAATTAAGAAGATTTATTAAAGACAGTTTTCATTCCTGTGATTACATTTTCAGTTCCTAAGACATCTGCATTTCAAAATATACCACATATTTTCATAAATATTCCACAATTCCCTTAGAGCATTTTGGTATTCCAATTTCCTCTAACCTCTTCTTAACGTCTTCACATTCATTTGTGTGTTCCATGTATTTGTACCCAGTCAGGATTAGACATTTCTTCACACAGGTATTGTGTTAGGAAACAGATTCAAAGCATTCCTGTTCTCTGTGAATCAAGACTTTTAAAAGGAACAAAGACAAATTAAGCTCAGTAACATATGTCTAACAAAAGATCTAGATATCTTACAAGACATACTTAAAGTGGCAGGGTAAACAACTGGGCTGAGTTTGCTTTGAAGTTTAAGTCATTGTTATTTTAATGGAGTGGAAAACTCATTTAGAGAGTGGAATCTGATAATTACCCAATTAAAGCTCTTTTTTCTATGTTAATGTAGTTTTAAATTTTTAGTTTTTGAAACCCACTTTTGCCAGAGAGTTATCTGAAGATGGAAGCAGTGTCCTTTTTTTTTTTTTTTTTTGGCCACACCCTGCTGCTTTCAGCATCTCAGGTCCCCAACCAGGGACTGAGCCTGGGCCATGGCAATGAAAGCCTGGAATCCTAACCACTAGGCCACCAGGGAACTCCCTTGAGCAGTGTCTTTAGATGTACCTGATGAGTGACAGTCAGTTGTTGATTAGACCTTGTAAGTGTTTTATATAAAATTGTAAGCCAATATATCAAGCTTGATCAAGGTGCAAAGAACAGAAACACCCTCAGGTTATTTCACTTGGTTCATGGGAGTTCACTGTAAGGATATAAGGGGAAATGCAGACGGCAGGAAACTATCAATAGAAACTATCTGAGCCTCACAGGAGAGAATATACCTGCAGTGACCAGATTATCTCTCTGTTCTTCCTTGCAGCCTACCCTAATGCCCCACTAGCTCCAGCCTGAATGTCCTGCCCTTATCATGACCCCATGCTCTCTCTCCATCCCTATGCTCCTTCCACTACCAACTAGCTTCTCGGTCCTCTCTACTCCATAGATTCTGCTCAGTCATTGCTTTGACTGTTTTGTTATTCTAATGACTCATGGCTTCTACTTACTGTCATGTCTGTCTTTCAACTCCTGTTCTCCTGTTAACTAACATATACTATTCTAAAATGCAGAGACAGAGAGACTAATGAAATCAGTCAACCATGGTCAATATTTTGGAACCAGACCACCTCATTAGCTGGAGGACGGGTCAGGAGCCCATCTCAGCTGTGGTCAGGATGGCAAGGTCGTGTGGACAACTTGCCTCAGAAGGAAACCCCTCACGAATTGTACTGGACTCCTCTTCACAGCAAAATAACATTAAGGGGCTTTTGAAAAAATAGAGTTGTTTTAAACTGACTGTAGATATTTGCCTGATGTAAGGGGCAAAATGTAAATTAACATTGACGATTAATGATGAAATGAGTACCTTAGGAATTCTGACCATTCCTGGAAGGTTTTCCAGGTTTCATCCTGGTGTTCAGTATTACCTCTATAAAGACAGTACAATAGAAAGAAAGATCTTAGGCTTCGCAACCTATGAGACCTGGAATTGAATTCCTTTTTGGTAAATGGGTGGCCTTAAGTCACTTAACTTTCTTTAAATTTCCATTTCCTCATCTGGAAGTACTTCCCTCACAGGATGTCTATTTGGCATTCATTCCATATCTCCCCAAAGTAGATGTGAGCTGGTATCCTGCCTTGACATGAAGGGTGGTAGATTTTTAAAATAATTTGCTACTTCTTCTTAAAGATGGGAAACCTAAATACTTTGCAGATTCCTTGATCAGTAGATGGGACAGGAAATACAATGTTCTTTTCATTTGCCATGACTCTCCATCCTAAACCTGAATGCCTCGGCCTGTCCCAGCTTGCACTATATCAAGAGCAGATTCTTTTCTTTCTATTAGCCATGGCTATGATATTATTATTATTATCATTACTAACTTTAAAATGGGAAATGTAAAATACATAAGTGGTGAGAGTGAGGTAATGACACATAGATAGAAAAAGATACATGGTTTTTATGGTGCATTGTATTCACACTTTTCACTTTGTAAGCCATTTAATGACACATACAACATACATATCATTGTGCTAACAGTTGAGGAAATAGTACTACTAACTGGCTGTTGAAGGAGGTAAAATTGAGAGTTAGATAATAAATTTATGGCCACTTTGAATGTAATCATTTTTTCATATATAAAAAAAAAATATATATATATATATATATATATATATATATATCCCCACATGCACAAGCACACAAGCAAAAAATGTATGTAATTACATGTACATTTACACAATATACTTAAAAATATCTAAATATAT
This sequence comes from Balaenoptera ricei, assembly GCF_028023285.1. Taxonomy (NCBI): domain Eukaryota; kingdom Metazoa; phylum Chordata; class Mammalia; order Artiodactyla; family Balaenopteridae; genus Balaenoptera; species Balaenoptera ricei. The sequence continues at coordinate 44,499,731 of NC_082655.1, read as the reverse complement.
GCATATGCCTATCCATACACAGAGTATGAATTTTCTTTCACATCTTCATTTTCTTTAAATCAAATCAGATCTGACTCCTTGTCCTTATCCCAATAGGCTAATGCAAAATCCAGTTGAGGGGGGCCCTTTTCCTCACTCCCTGGGTTCTGCGCTAGTCTTTGGGTCTTACTGAGAAAACTTTGAAGAAGCTAGTTTATTCTTTCATCCATACGATACACTGAGATTTCTCTCACCCAAGTCATAATGGCTTCTTGAAATCCACAACTTGACCCCAGTGCCTTCTGAGGGGACAAGAATATTTGCAAAGGTGGTGAATGGCCCCTTCCACTGTAGTTCATACTAGATGCCAGGCTCTGTTCTAAGTAGCACTTTCCAGGTATTACTTCATTCACTCTTTTCTTTTTTTAAATTAATTAATTAATTAATTAATTAATTTTTGGCTGCATTGGGTCTTCGTTGCAGTGTGCAGCCTTCTCATTGCGGTGGCTTCTCTTGTTGCAGAGCACAGGCTCTAGGTGTGCGGGCTTCAGTAGTTGTGGCACGTGGGCTTCAGTAGTTGTGGCTCGTGGGCTCTAGAGCGCAGACTCAGTAGTTGTGGCGCACTGGCTTAGTTGCTCCATGACATGTGGGATCTTCCTGGGCCAGGGCTCGAACCTGTGTCCCTGCATTGGCAGGTGGATTCTTAACCACTGCACCACCAGGGAAGTCCCACTTCATTCACTCTTAAAACAACAGAGCAAGAGAGGTACTATTATATCCCCGAGAAACCGAGCCCAGAGCTGGAGTAAATCTAAGGCCTCACAGCTCATAATGGCAGAAGCAGGATTTGAACCCTGCTGGTGTGGATTAACAGAAGTCTGGTCCAGTCTCAAGGGTCTTGCTAGGGCTTCCCCTACCCCTCCAGAAGTCACAGTTCAAGTCTCAGGGGTCAGCAGTTGTAAACACCAGTGAAAATCTTGTTTCTAAGCTTGTCAGGGCAAATCCAAGGGTAGAAAAAAATTAAAGAGAATCTCCAAGTTCAGTTTCACTAAGATCTAATTCTAAGAGCAAGACCATGTGGAATTAAATGCCACAGGGCCATGGCTGTCCACTGAACTCTGAGCTCTCTCTATGGGGTCATGAATCTAAACACCTGGACCTGTGGAAACTGTCTCTACTTCCTTAAAAGGCAATTGGCAGAATGTTGGTAAAATAACTGCTAACTAGTGGCTGCTAACCTGGGCAGAAAAAAAAGGTCAAGGTTATACCAGCCATCTTCTCTTTTTCGTGCCTCTTAAGAAGGAGGACCCCTGAGTTAAGTGTTTTAAATTACTCCCTCTCTCAACAAAGAAAGAAAAAGGGAAGAGAAAAAAGGTCCAAATCATGTCTGCCCAGGTGTTCAGGGAAAAGTAGCCGAGTAAGGCAAATGTGATTATTGTTTCTACTGGTTCACAATCACCATACCTCTGAGTCTGAGCACACGTCCTCACACCTCACCCAAGGTGAAGATGATTCAACTCTTAAGCCTTCCCCTCAGCACCAAAAAACAAAAAACAAAAACCCCACCCTTCAAAAAATTTACTTTCCTTTAGAGAATGTCTTTCTGACTTCCTTAATCACCTCCCTTTGCAAGTACATAAAGAGCCCAGACCCCATTATTTTTCCCTGGAGCAGGTTATTTTATCCACAAATGTAAGGCTGTAGGCTCCTGGATTGATCTATCTGATAACTGTATAAACTAGGTACTATATATAGGTGAGAAACAGAGGATGTATAGCCTATATATGTGTATACTCCTAATGCAATGGTCTTTTTTCTATTTTTATACTTCTCAATCACTACAGTGTTATTTTTCCTAAAGTAACAAATATTTTCATTTTCTGCTATATTTCTATGCTAGCTAAACTGCTCTTTCTAGGGAAAAAAAGTTAAGAAACTCTAATATATTCAGAAATGTCACCTAGCATTTAGTCTCTTGAAAGTGTACATATTAGCACTTAGAAATATAACATTTTTTAAAAAAAAAGATTTGCTGTCTAATTACAGATTTCACACATAATCTGTCAATTGGCCAAATATGTGCTGACTGTCATTAAGCTGTTCAGTGAAAGATGGGTAGAGGGCTGGTCTGCTGCTCGTCTCGGAAGAATAAGGAGTTGTCTTTTAAAGGAGAAAACGTTAAGAGTAATACCCATATTCTCACTTTTCAAGGTGGCTAAAATAATCCACAATTCAAGTTCCTTTTGAGCAACTAACTTATGCTATGATGGCAATTGATTTTTTTTTTTAAAAAAGCAGAATTACTGGCCCCCTTTCAGATTTATTGAATATTAAATTAAAATCTGAAGGAACTGTATTTTGAAACTTATTTTTAACACCTTTCTCAGTGAGTTTTATGCCACAAGCATAGCATTTCTTCATTGGGAACCTCTGAAACTTAAACAATGGTCTTTAAGATTTGGTTCTGTTCTTGGCCAACAGTGTGATCCTAGGTCACTCTCTTCATCTCTCTAGATCTAAAGTTTTGTATCTGTAAAGTGATACAATTGCTCCAGATAATCTAAAATCTTTCCAAATCTATGTCCTGTGAGTAGTCTACACAATTCAATTCAGGATGTAGAACAATTCAGAAGCTCCTGTCTTTGAATCAGATTGAGAAGGCCATCATGATAACGTACATTTGAATAGCACTTCAGAATCTTAAGATCCTTCTACTTTACATATATATCTCTGAGCCTGAGAATGTTGAAAAGTAGAAAAGGCAAGTATTACTCTTCTTTTTACAGATGAAAAAATGGGTTCAGGAAAAAATTAAAAGATTTCTTCAAGGTTAAACAGTAAGTGAGGTGCTAGAACAGAATTCTGGTGTTCAGATAATTACACTTTTCCATATTTACATGCATTTTTATCTGACCACAATCAAAGAACAATATAAAACCAGTACAATCAAAATTTCACTTTTGTTTTATATGTGTTTTATATTTAAAATTTTCAAGAAGAATTTTAAAAAACACAATTTCAAAAGCGGTGATTACTTTTTAAAAATAGGCTTAACGTATTTAATTTCGGATTATGTTTCTCTTAACCATTTCCCTCTCATCACCTGTTCTATTGCAGCAAAGACATTATCATATGCTTACCAAAATAGTTTCACCTTTTTCCCAGACACACAACTAAACTACATTTCCCAGGCTCCTTTTAGATAGGAGCATTTCATTGGAGTGTTTGAGCAGTGTTAAACCAGTGATATTTTGAGGTAGTTTATCACAGCAGTTGAACTACTTTGATTAATACTACTCTCAAATTATATTTATTGTTTTTCTAATTTTGTCCTGTATTAGTTGGTAACTTACATATTCATTTTATCATCTTATAAGTGGTTTCTGTGGAAATTACACATCATCCTTGATTTACTTACCTCTTCCTAAACAAAACTTTCTTTAATTCTATTTTATGCTATTGCTTTTGAATTTTAATATTCTCCTTCTTCTTCTTTTTTTTTTTTTTTAAAGCAAAGGATTGGGATTTTATTTATTTATTTATTTATTTATTTTTGGCTGTGTTGGGTCTTCGTTTCTGTGCGAGGGCTTTCTTTAGTCGTGGCGAGCGGGGGCCACTCTTCATCGCGGTGCGCGGGCCTCTCACTGTCGCGGCCTCTCTTGTTGCGGAGCACAGGCTCCAGACGCGCAGGCTCAGTAGTTGTGGCTCACGGGCCCAGTTGCTCCGCGGCATGTGGGATCTTCCCAGACCAGGGCTCGAACCCGTGTCCCCTGCATTGGCAGGCAGATTCTCAACCGCTGCGCCACCAGGGAAGCCCCTCCTTCTTCTTCTTCTTGCTATTTTTCTTCCTCTCCTTCCTCTTCTTCCTCCTCCTCTTCATCTTCTTTTTTTTAATATATATATTTTTAAATTTATTTATTTTATTTATTTGTTTTTGGCTGCATTGGGTCTTCGTTGCTGCACACAGGCTTTCTCTAGTTGCAGCAAGTGGGGGCTACTCTTCGTTGCAGCATGTGGGCTTCTGATTGTGGTGGCTTCTCTTGTTGCAGAGCATGGGCTCTAGGTGCATGGGCTTCAGTACTTGTGGCACTCGGGCTCAGTAGTTGTGGCTCGTGGGCTCCAGAGCACAGGCTCAGTAGTTGTGGTGCACAGGCTTAGCTGCTCCACGGCATGTGGGATCTTCCTGGACCAGGGCTTGAACCCGTGTCCCCTGCATTGGCAGGTGGATTCTTAACCACTGCACCATCAGGGAAGCCTGCTCTTCTTCTTCTTTTCTCTCATTTCATGCTATACATACACACATATACATAACATACATGAACATACATATATATAATATACATAATACATACACACAAACACATTTATACACATAAACCCACGAGATGTTATTGTTTTATATAGTCAATATTCATTTAGATGTATCCACATATTTACCATTTTCATTGATTTTTCATTTATTTCTATAACTGCAAACTTCTCTCTAGAATAATTTGCATTCTGCCTAAAGAATTACCTACCTTTAGTGTTTCTTTTATAACAGGTCTACTAGTGGCAAAATATGTCTGGGTTTTTATTTTGTTTTTTTTGGTCAGAAAATCTGTTTATTTGACCTCTATTCTTTTTTTCCCAGCTTTATTAGGATATGATTGACATATAAGATTTTATAAATTTAAGGTGTACACTATGTTGATTTGATACATGTATAAATCACAAAATGATTACCACCATCGTATTAGCTTCCACCTCCATCCCGTCACATAGTTACCATTTCTTTTTTGTGATGAGAAGTTTTAAGATTTACTTTCTTAGGAACATTCAAGTTTATGATACAGTATTATTAACAATAATCACCTTGCTGTACATTAGATTCCCAAACTTGTTTATCTTATAAATGGAAGTTTGTACCCTTTGACCAGTATCTCTCCATCCCCCTCGACCCACGCCCTGGTAACCAGCACTCTACTGTTTCTCTGAGTTTGTAGACGTACACACACATACACACACACTTTTTCCCCATTTGGCTTGGAAACTCATCCAGAAAGCAAGAATGGTGACAGTGTTAGGTACCACTTTAGAGCAACTCTAACGGTGAAACTGATACTGTTATCTGGGGTGGGAAGAGGCACTGCCATGGCTACAGCTCTGTGTATGACTTGGGAAGTTATTTTCTCCTGGTTATTCCTTCTCAAACAAAAGTATCTCCTGGTCCTCTTGCCCTATTGAGAATTAGATGAAAACCTTAAGGATTATATCCTATTAGAGGATCCTCAAACTTAATTTTGGTTATAGCAAAAGACTGCGAACCAATGCTATTTATTTATTTATTTATTTATTTTTTTTTTCATTTATTATTTTATTTATGGCTGTGTTGGGTCTTCATTTCTGTGCGAGGGCTTTCTCTAGTTGTGGCAAGTGGGGGCCACTCTTCATCGCGGTGCGCAGGCCTTTCACTGTCGTGGCCTCTCTTATTGCGGAGCACAGGCTCCAGATGCGCAGGCTCAGTAGTTGTGGCTCACGGGCCCAGTTGCTCTGCGGCATGTGGGATCTTCCCAGACCAGGGCTCGAACCCGTGTCTCCTGCATCAGCAGGCAGATTCTCAACCACTGCGCCACCAGGGAAGCCCCTATTATTTTTTTAATAAAAAAAATTTTTTATTGAAGTATAGTTGAATTACAATGTTGTGTTAATTACTGCTGTACAGCCAAGTGACTCAGTTATACATATACATACATTCTTTTTCATATTCTTTTCCATTATGATTTATCACAGGATACTGAATATAGTTCCCTGTGCTATACAGCAGGACCTTGTTGTTTATCCATTCTATATATACCAGTTCGCATCTGCTAATCCCAAATTCCCAATCCAACCCTCCTCCACCCAATGCTATTTATTCCTATAGTCATTATTCATTCATTCACTTAAATTTATTGAGCAACTTCTTTGTCATAAGTATTTTGCTGAGATATGAGGATGTAATGTTAAATAAGATAGATTCATATCCTCATGGAACTTAAAGTCTAGAATAGAGGTTGACAAGCTTTTTCTATAAAGAGACAGTATTTTCAGCTTTAAAGCCCTTACAGTCTCTGTTGTAGCTACTCAACTCTGCTACGGTAGCAAAAAGGCAGCTGTAGACAAAGCACAAATGAAACTGTGTTCTAATAAAACCTTATTTATGGACTCTGAAATTTGAATTGTGTATAATTTTCATGTATCACAAAATATTATTATCCCTTGATTTTCTTAAATCACTTATTTGTGTGAAGACCATTCTTAGTTTGCAGGCTATACAAAAACAGGTGATATACCTGATTGGCACATGGGCCATGGCTTACCAACTCCTGGTGAGGAAGGAAAGAAAGGTATTATACAAATAATCATTCCAATATTGTTACAAATTGTGATAAATATGTGAAGAGCAATCATACCGAGGGCCTTGTCTAGATTGGGGGTTGCTGAGGCCTGAAGAAGGGATGGGAGTTACCACACTCATTCAACCCTACATGGTTTAGAAGCACTTTCCAAGAAATTCTTTGGCAGTATGTAATTTTCATCTTCCTAGTCACTATCACTACAATTAACCTAAACTCTTTGCCCTATGTCTGCACCTCATGGAATCTGACTTTCTTATGTTGTTTTCTTTGTCAGAATACCTCGTCAATGTGTGAGTGGCTGAATCAAAGTTAAGAACTAAAAAAAGCCAGTTATGCAGCATTTTATTTTATTTTTGAATTTCAAAAATATTTTTTTTTGAATTTTAGAATTCTATTTATTTTTTTATACAGCAGGTTCTTATTAGTTATCCATTTTATACATATTAGTGTATATATGTCAATCCCATATACATATTATACATTTTATACATATTAGTGTATATATGTCAATCCCAATCTCCCAAATCATCCCACCACCAACCCCCCCATTTGCAACTTTCACCCCTTGGTGTCCTTACGTTTGTTCTCTAAATCTGTGTCTCTATTTCTGCCCTGCAAACCGGTTCAACTGTACCATTTTTCTAGGTTCCACATATATGTGTTAATACACGATATTTGTTTTTCTCTTTCTGACTTACTTCACTCTGTATGAGTCTCTAGATCCATCCACGTCTCTACAAATGACCCAGTTTCGTTCCTTTTTATGGCTGAGTAATATTCCATTGTATATATGTACCACATCTTCTTTATCCATTCATCTGTCGATGGACATTTAGGTTGCGTCCATGACCTGGCTATTGTAAATAGTGCTGCAATGAATATTGGGGTGCATGTGTCTTTTTGAATTATGGTTTTCTCTGGGTATATACCCAGTAGTGGGATTGCTGAGTCATATGGTAGTTCTATTTGTAATTTTTAAGGAATCTCCATTTTCTTTTCCATAGTGGTTGTATCAGTTTACATTCCCACCAACAGTGCAAGAGGGTTCACTTTTCTCCACACCCTCTCCAGCATTTATTGTTTGTAGATATTTTGATGATGCACATTCTAACTGGTGTGAGGTGATACTGCACTGAAGTTTTGATTTGCATTCCTCTAGTAATTAGTGATGTTCAGCAGCGTTTCATGTGCTTCTTGGCCATCTGCATGTCTTCCTTGGAGAAATGTCTATTTAGGTCTTCTGCCCATTGTTGGATAGGGTTGTTTGTTTTTTTAATATTGAGCTGCATGAACTGTTTATATATTTTGGAGATTACTCCTTTGTCCGATGATTCATTTGTAAGTATTTTCTCCATTTCTGAGGGTTGTCTTTTTGTCTTGTTTATGGTTTCCTTTGCAGTGCAAAAGTTTTGAAGTTACATTAGGTTCCATTTGTTTATTTTTGTTTTTATTTCCATTACTCTAGGAGGTGGATCAAAAAAGATCTTGCTGTGATTTATGGCAAAGAGTGTTCTTCCTATGTTTTCCTCCAAGAGTTTTATAGTGTCCGGTCTTACGTTCAGGTCTCTAATCCATTTTGAGTTTATTTTTGTGTATGGTGTTAGGGAGTGTTCTAATTTCATTCTTTTACATGTAGCTGCCCAGTTTTCCCAGGACCACTTATTGAAGAGACTGTCTTTTCTCCATTGTATATGCTTGCCTCCTTTGTCATAGATAAGTTGACCGTAGGTGTGTGGGTTTATCTCTGGGCTTTCTATCCTGTTTCATTGATCTATATTTCTGTTTTTGTGACAGTACCATATTGTCTTGATGACTGTAGCTTTGTAGTATAGTCTGAAGTCAGGGAGTCTGACTCGTCCAGCTCCATTTTTTCCCCTCAAGACTGCTCTGGCTATTCGGGGTCTTTTGTGTCTCCATACAAATTTTAAGATTTTTTTTGTTCTAGTTCTGTAAAAACTGCCATTGGTAATTTGACAGGGATTGCATTGAATCTGTAGATTGCTTTGAGTAGTATAGTCATTTTCACAATATTGATTCTTCTAATCCAAGAATATGGTATATCTCTTAATCTGTTTGTATCATCTTTACTTTCTTTCATCAGTGTCTTATAGTTTTCTGCATAGAGGTCTTTTGTCTCCCTGAGTAGGTTTATTCCTAAGTATTTTATTCTTTTTGTTGCAATGGTTAATGGGAGTGTTTCCTTAATTTCTCTTTCAGATATTTCATCATTAGTGTATAGGGATGCAAGAGATTTCTGTGCATTAATTTTGTATCCTGCAACTTTACCAAATTCTTTGATTAGCTCTAGTAGTTTTCTGGTGGCATTTTTAGGATTCTCTATGTATAGTATCATGTCATCTGCAAACAGTGACAGCTTTACTTCTTTCTCAGTTTGTATTCCTTTTATTTCTTTTTCTTCTCTGACTGTCGTGGCTAGGACATTCAAAACTATGTTGAATAATAGTGGCAAGAGTGGACATCCTTGTCTTGTTCCTGATCTTAGGGGAAATGCTTTCAGTTTTTCACCATTGAGAATGATGTTGGCTGTGGGTTTGTCATATATGGCCTTTATTATGTTGAGGTAGGTTCCCTCTATGCCCACTCTCTGGAGAGTTTTTATTATAAATGGGTGTTGAATTTTGTCAAAAGCTTTTTCTGCATCTATTGAGATGATCATATGGTTTCTATTCTTCAATTGGTTAATATGGTGTATCACATTGATTGATTTGCGTATATTGAAGAATCCTTTCATCCTTGGGATAAATCCCATTTGATCATGTGTATGATCCTTTTAATGTGTTGTTGGATTCTGTTTGCTAGCATTTTGTTGAAGATTTTTGCATCTATATTCATCAGTGATATTGGTCTGTAATTTTCCTTTTTTTGTGATATCTTTGTCTATTTTTGGTATGAGGGTGTTGGTGGCCTCATAGAATGAGTTTGGGAGTGTTCTTTCCTGTGTAATTTTTTGGAAGAGTTTGAGAAGAATGGGTGTTAGCTCTTCTCTAAATGTTTGATAGAATTCACCTGTGAAGCCATCTGGTCCTGGACTTTTGCTTGTTGGAAGGTTTTTAATAACAGTTTCAATTTCATTACTTGTGATTGGTCTGTTCATATTTTCTGTTTCTTCCTGGTTCAGTCTTGGAAGGTTATACCATTCTAAGAATTTGTCCATTTCTTCCAGGTTGTCCATTTTATTGGCATAGAGTTGCTTGTAGTAATCTCTTAGGATGCTTTGTATTTCTTTGGTGTCTGTTGTAACTTCTTCTTTTTCATTTCTAATTTTATTGATCTGAGTCCTCTCCCTCTTTTTCTTTTTTTTTTTTTTAAATTTGCCCCCTCCTTTCTTTTTTTTTTTTTTTAAATTAATTAATTAATTAATTTATTTATTTATTTTTGGTTGTGTTGGGTCTTCGTTTCTGTGCGAGGGCTTTCTCTAGTTGCGGCGAGCGGGGGCCACTCTTCATCGCGGTGCGCGGGCCCCTCACCATCGCGGCCCCTCTTACTGCGGAGCTCCAGACGCGCAGGCTCAGTAGCTGTGGCTCACGGGCCCAGCTGCTCCGTGGCATGTGGGATCCTCCCAGACCAGGGCTCGAACCCGTGTCCCCTGCATTGGCAGGCGGATTCCCAACCACTGCACCACCAGGGAAGCCCCTCCCTCTTTTTCTTGATGAGTCTGGCTAATGGTTTATCAATTTTGTTTTTCTTCTCAAAGAACCAGCTTTTAGTTTTATTGATCTTTGCTATTGTTTTCTTTGTTTCTATTTCATTTATTTCTGCTCTGATCTTTATGATTTCCTTCCTTCTACTAACTTTGGGTTTTGTTTGTTCTTCTTTCTCCAGTTCCTTTAGGTGTAAGGTTAGATTTTTTATTTGAGATTTTTCTTGTTTCTTGAGGTAGGCTTGTATTGCTATAAACTTCCCTCTTAGAACTGCTTTTGCTATATCCCATAGGTTTTGGGTCATCGTGTTTCCATTGTCATTTGTGTCTATGTATTTTTTGATTTCCTCTTTGATTTCTTCAGTGATCTCTTGGTTATATAGTAACGTATTGTTTAGCCTCCATGTGTTTGTGTTTTTTACAGTTTTTTCCCTGTAATTGATTTCTAATCTCAAAATGTTGTGGTCAGAAAAGATGTCTGATATAATTTCAATTTTCTTAAATTTACTGAGGCTTGATTTGTGACCCAAGATGTGATCTATCCTGGAGAATGTTCCATGCACACTTGAGAAGAAAGTGTAATCTGCTGTTTTTGGATGGAATGTCCTATAAATATCAATTAAATCTAACTGGCCTATTGTGTCATTTAAAGCTTGTGTTTCCTTATCAATTTTCTGTTTGGATGATCTGTCCATTGGTGTAAGTGAGGTGTTATAGTCCCCCACTATTACTGTATTACTGTCAATTTCCTCTTTTATAGCTGTTAGCAGTTGCCTTATGTATTGAGGAGCTCCTATTTTGGGTGCACATATATTTATAATTGTTATATCTTCTTCTTGGATTCATCCCTTGATCATTATGTAGTGTCCTTCCTTGTTTCTTATAACATTCTTTATTTTAAAGTCTATTTTATCTGATATGAGAATTGCTACTCCAGCTTTCTTTTGATTTCCATTTGCATGGAATGTCTTTTTCCATCCCTCACTTTCAGTCTGTATATATCCGTACATCTGAATTGGGTCTCTTGTAGACAACATATATATGGGTCTTGTTTTTGTATCCATTCACCACGCCTGTGTCTTTTGCTTGGAGCATTTAATGCATTCATGTTTAAGATAATTATCCATATGTATGTTCCTATTAGCATTTTCTTAATTGTTTTGGGTTTGTTTTTGTAGGTCCTTTTCTTCTCTTGTGTTTCCCACTTAGAGAAGTTCCTTTAGCATTTGTTGTAGAGCTGGTTTGGTGGTGCTGAATTCTCTTAGCTTTTGTTTGTCTGTAAAGCTTTTGATTTCTCCATCAAATCTGAATGAGATCCTTGACAGCTAGAGTAATCTTGGCTGTAGGTTCTTCCCTTTCTTCACTTTAAATATATCATGCCACTCCCTTCTGGCTTGTAGAGTATCTGCTGAGAAATCAGCTGTTAACCTTATGGGAGTTCCCTTGTATGTTATTTGTCGTTTTTCCCTTGCTGCTTTCAATAATTTTTCTTTGTCTTTAATTTTTGTCAATTTGATTACTATGTGTCTCAATGTGTTTCTCCTTGGGTTTATCCTGTATGGGACTCTCTGCACTTCCTGGACTTGAGTGGTGTTTCCTTTCCCATGTTAGGGAAGTTTTTGACTATAATCTCTTCAAATATTTTCTCGGGTCCTTTCTCTCTCTCTTCTCCTCTGGGACTCCTATAATGCAAATGTTGTTGTGTTTAGCGTTGTCCCAGAGGTCTCTTAGGCTGTCTTCATTTCTTTTCATTCTTTTTTCTTTATTCTGTTCTGTAACAGTGAATTCCACCATTTTGTCTTCCAGGTCACTTATCTGTTCTTCTGCCTCAGTTATTCTGCTATTGATTCCTTCTAGTGTATTTTTCATTTCAGTTATTGTATTGTTCATCTCTGTTTGTTTGTTCTTTAATTCTTCTAGGTGTTTATTCTTTAATTCTTCTAGGTCTTTGTTAAACATTTCTTACATCTTCTCAATCTTTGCCTCCATTCTTTTTCTGAGGTCCTGGATCATCTTCACTATCATTATTCTGAATTCTTTTTCTGGAAGGGTGCCTATCTCCTCTTCATTTAATTGTTTTTCTGGGGTTTTAGCTTGTTCCTTCACCTGGTACATAGCCCTCTGCCTTTTCATCTTGTCTATTTTTCTGTGAATGTGGTTTTTTTCCACAGGCTGCAGGATTGTAGTTCTTCATGCTTCTGCAGTCTGCCGTCTGCTCTATGCAGCATTTTAGATTTACGGTGTAGTTTGATGGATTCTGAGATAACGAGGGTGGATTAGTAATTACATCCTTGTGAAACATCTTAGAGGATAAACCCAATGATTTTTCTCTACACAGAATACTGGCCTCAGTTTTTGGCTTCTGATTGTTTTTTGGTTTGGTTTGGTCAGCTATTATTTGTCAGGTATTAGCAAAAGCTAATATTTGAAGTGGAGAATTACTCTAAAACAGACCAAAGAAACAAAAACCATACCAGACTACCTTTAAACCAATAATCAGGGGAAAATATGTTCATTTATTCTAATTCCCATGGTCTTAGTGCTATGCCATGGGCTTTCTGCCCACCTTCAAAGCTGAGTGTAATGACTTGCTGGGCAGGGAAATGAATAGGCTTCATGGTTAACACGAGTCTGCTAAAATGCCTCTTGTGCCCACTTTTCATGACAGGGCTAGCTGCTTTTTGGCAATCAGCAAACTGCAGAAACAGTTCTATTCAATGTGAGTCACTGCTCCAGCAACCAAAAACAGGACTCTCCTTTGGGAGTTTCCTTTAGTTGTTAATGTGTGTTTCTTGCTGTTGTTGTCTTGGATCCTTTGAAATGACACTTTTAGGCCAAAAATGCCACTGATTATTTTAGCCTTTAAATGATGCCGACTAGACGTGTTTCCTGGAAAACTTTAGCAGCTACCAGGCTAATCTGAAACTCAGCAACCTGAATGAGGTGATTCTGCGGAACACAGCTGCTGGACACACTGAATCAGACAGACTGCAAATATCTACATGGACACAGTATGTCTTAATTTGTACCAGGTACTGTGATAGACACTTCTGTATATTATCTAATTAATCTTTACAACAAGGTATAAGGTCAGAGAGTTATTGAACTGTGGTAATTAAGAGCAGAGCCCTAGTTCTAGACCACCCAGCTCTATCAGTTGGTAGTTTTATGACCTTGGGCAATAATTTAATGCTCTGTGCCTTAGTTTCCTCATCTGTGCAGTGGGGATAGCCCCTATAAGGCAGGTGTGATGTTTATAGGAGATAATTTTAAAAGTGCTCAGTATAGAGCCTGCTACATGGTAAGCACTAGATATAAGATGGCAACTACCATCCTCACTTAACAGATGAGGAACTAAAGTTCAAAGTGTTTCCCTGACTTGCTCAAATTCCCATGGGTAGTAAGAGAGCTGAAATTTGAACTCAGTCTAACTCGAGTCCTTGCACTTAACAACCACATTGTTATCTTCATCACTACCACCTGCATTATTATTATCTATAACTAAGAGTCTCAGCAACAAACCAAAGGAAATCCTTGTCAGGCATACATTTTGGGGTGTGTGCACATGGCCAGGGAGAATTATTTTTAGTCACAATCACAGACAGGAAGAAAAATCACGATAAGTATGAGGAACTTTGGATGCCAAATTATCAAGATCTATTGCCTACACATTTGTTAATACCTCTCCTCCTTCTACACACACACAGGAATTATGATTAAAATAGATTCATGCCAAATAATTTATTTTTTCTTGAAAACTATTCACTGGAGTAGAACCACAACTCAACAGCAAAAACAAACTGCAGTTTTTACCTTGGAACTCTTAAACTAGGGCCCATTGACACCTAGAATATCCTTGAATGGGCTTAAAGTCCATGAACTCCTAGAATTTGTGTACCATATTTGGGGTGTGTAAGTGTTAGTGTATTTTTCTGAGGAGAGAGGCTATGATCATCTTTAGATTCTCATAGAGGTCTGTGACCCAAAAAAGTAAGAACCACTGTTTTAAACTGAAGGCTGTCCCAGCAGCGAAATACAAGTAGGGAATTGAGAGGTACAAGCTACTAATGTATAAAATAAATAAACTATAAGAATATACTGTACAGCACAGAGAATATAGCCAATATTTTATAATAACTTTAAATGGAATATAATCTATAAGAATTTTGAATCACTATGTTACATGCCTCAAACCAGTATACTATTGTAAATAATATCGTAAATCAACTATACCTCAATAGAAAGAAGTTAGCATTAAAAAAAATAACTGAAGACTGTCCTACCAGTGCAGTTACAGTGGTGGTTCCCCAGAAAGCCTAATGAGGGTCCACATGAGGCCATTCATTACTTTGTCTGCTTCCTAACTCTACTCCTGTGCCTGGTCATTCAAGAGAGCAGAGACATTGCATTTAGGATAAAAGTAACCGATAACAATGCTCCATATAAGTTAAGCAATTTGTGAGTTTTAGTTAAATCTAGATTTAAATGCAGTTAGGATGTAGTTCAGGAGTTGGTCAACTATAGCCTGCACTTGTTTTTGTAAATAAAGTTTTACTGGACCATAGCCATGCTCACTAATTTACATATTGTCTATGCCCACTTTCTTGCTACAGAGTTGAATAGTTGTAACAGAGCGTACAGGTCTCAAGGTCTAAAATATTTATATCTGACCCTTTACAGAAAATGCTTGCTAACCCCTGATGCAGTGATGCAGTTGAAACAATCTTGGTACCACAGTGAGGGTGAGCTTGAGGTCTGGCGCTTCTATTGTTTCTGTGACCTTGCACAAGTCATTTAATTTTAACCTCAGTTTTTCATATATAAAGTGGGAATAGCTTCTACTCACTTTGCTTACTCTTTATAGTTATTATCATCAAAATCAAACGTGATAATGTATGCAAATGTTAAATGTACCTTATTAGTTTCATTAGTGGTAAGATATCATCCCCAAATTGCCTACACATGGTGACACATTATTTCTCAGAAAAGGAGAAAAATAATTTTAAAAATCTAAGCACAATAGCAATTACATAATATGGCAGAAAACACTTACTCTGTGGAATTTGCCTTCCAAGGCAACTAATGATTAAGTGTTAATTTTTTAGGGAGGAAAAACAAATATTTCCTGAATAAATTGATAAATGAAATACTAAATAGAAATAACAACACCAAAGTACATTTTCTCAGTCAAATGTCTGTTCAGTTGAGATTTTGCGCTTGATTTTAGGCCTTGCTGTTCATGACCAGAAACAAGGAAAAGCTGAGACAGAGTGGCTTCTGAAATTTGAGCTCTATCTAACTTAGGTGGCCAGGAAGAACTTCTCAGCTTCTGAATTTTAAAAATTGTCTTATATTTGTGACTATCTTTAGTAAATGCTTGAAATTTAAAAAGGAAATGACATGGCTTATACACCAATTTTTGTGAAGAAGTAAATAAATTGATGATTTATCCATAATCTCACATATCCACTTAATATCCTCTTAAAGGGAAGGTTCAAACTCTCCTGAAAAAGAGTAGATATCTTTCTTCAAGCATTATTAGAGAAATTTAAAACATGTATTTTTTTCTCTCTCATGAATTACAGTGTGTTATGTTCTCTTTTAGAGTCACTGAATGGATGGTTATTGTTTCTCAATTATTTAGTTCTGTTGGTGATATTATTTGGTTTTGGGCCAAATAATACTTTGTTACTTTCCTTTTCTCCTGTTAAAAAGAAGACCAAATCAGGGAGAAAGCTCACCTCTGGGCAATAAGAGAATTAATAATCAGGGAGTTGGTGGGATGCTTGCAGATTTAAGAATTTTTGAAACAAACTCTACTCATAAAAGTTAGATTATAACCAGATTAACTAAATAATTTTGGTGACCTATTTCTATTTTAATATAAAAAAGTAACCAACATAGTATATTGGAAAGAAATAAACCAGGCCTGGTTCCTGACTCTATTTTGAGAAATTTACTTATTAGAAGGTAATAAAATGTCTCAAAGAATTGAACGGAGGGTTGGAGAACCACTCTCAAAAAAATGACAGGTATGCAGTTAGTATTTGAGGGACAGACAGCAGGACTCAGTTGAGAGTCTCCTCAGGGCACCATGGCTGTAGAGAACAAGCTCCACATGTTTTTTCTATCTTTACATCGCTCCACTCAAATTCAAGCCCTGAAGAATAAATAGGGGCAGCTTGGGTTGCATGTCTATCTCTTGACTGGGGTAAAGCAGAGCACTTTGATTAAAGCATATGTCCAATCCGAGACTGCACCCAATGGGAGACCGAAGGAAATCAGAATGCTATTAGCAAAAGAAAAGGATATGGACCCTAGGTCCCCAAAACTATAACAAAGGTAATCATGCCTGCCTGCTCAGGTTGTTAAACATATCAAAGGCAGCAACATATTTAAAATATGTATCACAGAGACTGTCACTTTAAAACAGTAGCTGAGGACTTCCCTGGTACCTCAGTGGTTAAGAATCCGCCTGCCAATCAGGGAACATGGGTTCGAGCACTAGTCGGGGAAGATCCCACACGCCGCAGAGCAATTAAGACCGTGAGCCACAACTACTGAAGCCCATGTGCCACAACTACTGAAGCCAGCACGCCTAGAGCCCGTGCTCTGCAACAAGAGAAGCCACTGCAACGAGAAGCCCATGCACCACAATGAAGAGTAGCCCCTGCTCGCTGCAACTAGAGAAAGCCCACACACAGCAGCGAAGACCCAACACAGCCAAAATAAATGAATGAATGAATTAATTAATTAAAAAAACAGTAGCTGAATAGCAACCTCAATCTAGCCTTTGCTAACTAGTAGAAAGCAATAAAAGTTATAACACCAAGGGGGGCAGTGGTGGTAGAGGGAGACTTACTCTCCCTTCAACACAGGCATAGCTAGAAAACAACCTGTATGCAGCTAGGAAGTCATTACTTACCACACCCTATACTTGTCCCAGTCTCAAAGATCCATGATGTATACGACTACGGTATAGGACAGCCATCCTCTCTTGCACGAGTATTACCATTGAGAAGACTGCAGTACTAGTTTCCACTACCACTGCCATCTTTCTGCATTCATTTAGAAATAGGAAGTCCCCCCAAAACTGGGCAGGACAAAGGGGTCATAGGAATCTGAGACACAACTCTGAGAGCCAGTAACTATTTGTTGCATTTTGTTGAATTGGGAAGTGGAGTTCACATAAGCAAGGCATTGTTAAGTGATGGTGGAGGCAGACAGAACAATTATAGTCCTGCAAATTAGGAATTGTAGACTTTCCTTGTACTCCATCAGTTTATAGCATCAGAAAATCAGCGAGTGGGGATAGGAGAAGAGTGAGAGTCAACAGAAATCAAGATTTAGAGAACATTAGCCATTTGTACTCCAGTTACAGGTCAATAAAGGTGACATGACCAGCAACAGGCAGAAAGCAGGTGGAACCAGTAATTACTTCATTTCTTTTGCATCTACTGGATCTGGGAGGCTCTGCTTTCATTAAACATGAGGGAAAAGAAATGTGAATGTGGCCTTTGAAAACCATTTCAGAACAAGGCAAAATTGCTTTTAGGATTACTGAGTAGTTGTATTGAAAGTACTTTATGATTTGGGGGGAAAACGTTTGAGTACAAAGAGGAAGGTCGTTCAGAAGAAACAGGCAGAGCAGACCTTTGAGAATGACCTACTGCAGGATCCCGAGGACATTTCAGGAAATGGTTTGGCATGAAGAAAAAGCTCTATCTTATAAAAACTGGCACCTGGGACAATTTATGCAGGATCCATTTCATACAATCTCCACATTTATAACAGATCTGTCCACTCTGCTGACTCTGGCCACCTCTGTTCACTCTTGCCATTGTTCCTGGGCAGGTGTTTCAGGCCCCCTGCTTTACCTGTTTCTAGCCATCCTTACCCCAAGCTCTGTGTAGGATTTTATTAGGTTGACTACCAGTACCCCTCAAGTGGTTCCATATGCCAACCCCAGCGAAACTATCCTTTTCCACTGATCGTTTACTGAGGGTTCCAAATCTTTTCAGACTTTTAATCTGGGTTCCTGTAGCTTTTCCCCCTTGGCTGCTTGTGGCCTAATAGCCTTTCTTCCCCCATGGCTTGGTTTCATAGCCTTGCTCGAAAGCAGATGCTCTGGCGCCTTCCACAATGAACACTGCCAGTTTCATGGCATTTTCTTGCGGCTTTTGGCTGTAACTCTCAACTTTCCAAGGCCCAATTGTAAGACACCATGTGGGACAGACCCAAAAGGAGGGATATGGTAAGTGGGGGAAGGGGATATTGTATAGAGCATGTGAAATGAGACAAAATTTATTCTCAAGGCGTAAGTCACATTTTTCTATTAACTTGGTTTACACAATTCAGATGTCAGTTGATTAAAATGAACACGTTTCCTATGTGATGGAAAGGATATTTTTCAGTGGAGACTGAATGAAATTTGAGGGGCCTGCTTTTGGCAGGTGTTCTATCTTTGGTCTTTGCTCCTGCATGTCTGCTGTTTACCTTCCAGTTGAGAGGCAGTCTGCCATCTCCGTGCACATGCCCTCTCAGTCGTTTCCAGATCTGAGATTCTCTGTCTTCATTCATGTCATGTCCTTGATTTTCTATTTGGAATATGAACTATTTTACTGTGAGCATAGGATAATCTTTTAATATGTTCTTTTCCCTTTTCCTTTCTCTTCCCTACCCTCCCCCACAGGCAACAGCCTCTTCTGTGAAAAAGGCCCAGTGGATGGGTCAATCATTAAAAAAAAATTATGCATGTCAAGTGGCTAGTAAACTCTGAGAAATGATGGTGACTACCCACTGACTCTTTATTGTGAAGCAAAGTGGAGTGAGAGAACAAGGGATCGTCACTGAAAGCAATGGGGAGGGTCAAGACAGAGAGTGGTGGTCTCACTCTATTAAGTGAGTAGAGGCCAGGTATGCTGCTAAACATCCTACAATCCACAGGACAGCCCCTCATAACAAAGAATTATTTAACTCAAAATGTTAATAGTGGCGAAGTTGACATACCCTCTGCATCTTTAGCTGCTTACAGTCATGATTAGGACCTTAGAGACTTTATTGCTAGTCCCTTGGGGAGCTTCCTCCCCATGAATTAGATCATTTAACACTCACCCCTTAAGCCTGAAGCCAAAGTCAGTTCTACAAAACAGAAGTAAGTCATTTAAATTAGTGCCATAGTATATTGCTGACTCTTTCCTTTTACTCCTTAGAGACTGCAATGGCTCCTCGTGGTTTCTTGGAGTCAAAAGTGCCTCCTAAGTAGATCAACTCAGATACAAACTGAAAAAGAAAGAAAGAGAAAGATTATCTATCTATTATCTATCTATCTATCTATCTATAAATACATATAAAATCTATGTATAATAATATATTTATCATATTATAATAATATTCATACAATATATTAAAATAGTATATAATATATAAAATACATTATATGTACATATTATATATTTTATATCCTGCCCTCGCCCTTCCCTGCCTACCTCATTCTCACCCTCATTCCCACCTCAGGTCATTGTTCCTCAATACTATGTCCCACAAAGCAGACAGAAACCCTCCCTGAGGTTTGGAAAAAGAGGAAGAACCTTTTAAAGAGATAGCATGTGACATTTTGAGTAAGTCAGCCAGCCATCTCAGGTACAGAAACTCACAGGCTATGTGTTGTTCAGAATTAATGTAATTTCATTGCTTTGGTATTCAGAATACGAGGATCAGTATTTTACCTTTATCATCTCTGTTTTTAATTAGGCAGAGGTACTAAAAAGATTAGGAGAGAGGATATTTATAAATCCCTTTGAGACTTCGATTAAAAGATGCCATTTAGAAATGAGTGCTTAAAATTATTTTTATGATTTCTACAAGTGGGCTTAGTTTTTGGTTATCTGACTCAAGGAGGTGGGGTAGTTGGACATTTGCTTTGAGTAAATGAATCCCCTGGCTAAGTTACCCCAATTATTGATGGATAGGTGACAAAATCCTCAGGTGTCAGGTCCTGCTTATCCTCCAGCAGGACTCGGTGAGTGCCATGACCTGGAACAAGATCTGTAGCCAGAGCACATATATTCTCTGGAATTTAATTGTCTTTTATTTATACATCCTAATCCAGGAATCTTCTATTTTAGTAATTATGATAATGATGGTGTTGGGGTTAATAACTTCCAAGTATATATTTTAGCTTGAAATTTTCTTTTTATTCAAACTTAAGGAGAAACAAAATAATTCTGACCTAATGATAAAGTTATTGGAGAGTCCTATGCCCCAGGACACATAAAACCTTGCCCTTCTCCTTTCACTCCCAAACTTCATCCACGCCCTCCCAACCAGGTATTATGTAGCCTGGTGTGGCTAATGTGGCCAAATGGATGAAATCAATCTCCATAGTGGCTGAAAAAATAGGTAACTTACTTACATCTGTTGAATCTCTTCAGTTTATGGTCATTATTTTACTTTGTTTTTATTGCTTAAAGTAAATTTATTCTCTGTTGATCAATAATAACTGAAATGAGATAGTATAGTATAACAGAAATAATATGTGATGGGGAGATGGAAAAATATGTTCCCACTTGGCCATTATCTAGCTTTGTGACCTTGGACCATTTTACTCTGTGCCTTAGTTTCCTCATCTGCAACATGAAGGAGATAGCCCAAAAAAACTTCTATGGTGCTTTTCAGATCAAAAATTCAAATTTCTATGACCTTAAACTATAGGTGACATAAACATTTCACATGGATATGACAGATATTTATAATTATGGCCTTTGGAGTAGAAGAAAAATCTTGACAAACTTTCAATTACGTAATGTATCTAATTTGCAGACACATACACAAATCCCAACTTTTGAGATAACTGGTTTCACTTAAATGTTCATCCATTTCTATATCTTCAGCCAGTTCTACAACCATATTATATTTGTGACATAGTTTGAAGCTATTTGCCATGTGTCCACCAATGAAAATTTAGAGAGGAGAGTGCTTTCTAGAATTTACCCATTATGATTACAAAAATAAATTATTCTGTTGTATAAAAAGAGGGAAAATAATGTGAGGTTTACATGAGAAACTTCAAAGTCTAATGGAGAAAGAAGGCAGGATGTGGTTCTATTTGTTTAAAACTGTTTAACTTTTTAGGTCCAAGGAGTGATATGAATTCCAAAAGGAATGATTTCCAAGAGGAAGAGAAACTTTTGATGGTTGGCCTAATAAAATAAAACTACACATTAGTGAAACTGAATTCAAAGATGATTCCAACGCTGCTGCAAACAGATGAGCCCGGTAGCTGGCTCCTGTCCAACCCCAGCTGCTGTGCACACTGTAACCACCATGTGTTATCTGCAAACCAGATCGTTTCTGTGCGGGAAAGACCAGCCAGCTTTCTTGGCCAAGCTGCTGCCATAAAACACACTAGTGATTTGATTTTTCATGTTTCTTAAGGATATTATACTTTGACACACAGTATACATTTGGTCTCAAATTGTCCAGAGGGCTATCACAGATGACTGGTTGATGAATGCTTTATCAGAAGAGGTCACATTTTCTCAGGTTGTTTTGTGTCACTGCAAATCATTGCTTTACAGTGAGGAGTGCCCTTAAAAACAAAAAAAAACACCACTTTTAAATCTTAAGCAAAAGAATACAAAGTGCAGTTAAATACTCTCATTAAGAATAATTTGCCTTTCACAATTTATATGCATCAGTTGCCTTTTGGTATCGCCTGTGAAAAGCAAAAGCATCACGGGATCTCTTAAAAGAACTGGAAAACTAAATGTCAGAACAGCATTTTTACACTCGGCTAGAGAAATTCCCACCTCATATAAAACACCTACATTCCAACACCTAGTGTTTGCTTTGGAGACTTACAAAGAGTTAATACAGTTTGTTTGGCATCAGATATCGGTATAATGGGCTTTTACTGAAGTAATTAAAATTTGTTTATAATTAATACAGCTGAATTAGTTTCTGCACAATAATAGTTAGGAGATTAACAAAGGCCACATTTTGGCAACAGGACTACATTCTTTCCCAAGTGCTGTGGGACCTTATCCAATGAATGTCTGTCCAAGCCGGCTGATTCTTCAGAGATGCCATATGGCACAGCTATGCATTATGACTTTTTTTTCTAAAAGGCAGCCATATGACATAACTGATCTTTAAAACGTTGTCAGAAGGCATTACCTGGGTAGGCTTTGAGCTGCTTTCCAAAAACTTAGCAAGCACGGGGCTATTAATTATGAGCAAAAGAAACGTGCATGCGCACACTGGAAACTTGGCGTTCTTTCCTCTCTAGTCACAGCTGATCATCTCTCAAGCCTTCTAGCTGGGGAAGTAACTTTTTTCTCTTTTAAACTTCCAACGGAGGAAAAAAATTGTTTTAAAACATATATTCATCAATTCCTTTATAAAATGTCTATGCACTTGACCCTAATATGTACATATTTTGCCACTTGTACTTTCACCGTATTCACTGATTTTCAAAAAAATAATGAAAACACAATGCTATTTACAACCGAAAATTTTCAAAACAATGTTTAGAGTACCAGTGAAAGAAAAATAATTTTCTAGTTGTGGTAGTTGATTTTTAGCTGACATCTATACCCTCCATACTACTCAGTTTTGGATGGCAGAAAATGTAAATAGCTCAAATATTTTCTCTCTGATTTCCTCAGAAAATTAGTTTGTGTAAGGGGGCACATCCATTTTAGACCTTCTATTTTTGTATGTGTGTTTAGAACAAGTTGGTTGCATTAGTTTCCATTTATAAACCACCTACGGGAATTTGCAGAACTCCATAGAATAGGAAGAAAGAGAATAGAGAAGTCAATGGTATCAGTGGGTTTGATGAGCTCAGAACCAGTGAGAACCGCCTCTGGATTTGTGCTGACTCCTAACCTACTGCTACTCTGAGATACAGATTCTGATGTTGTTTACTGGACTTCATTTGGATCTCAAATTTAAGGTGTGTAAAATTGAACTCCCTCAGACTTGTACCTCTCACAGTCTTTCTTTTCTCTATAAATGCCAACTCCATCCTTTTGGCAAATCAGTTAAAAAACCTAGCAGTCATCTTTGACCCCTCTCTTTCCCTCATACCCCCCCATCCAATCCACCAACAGATTCTGTGAGCTCTAACTTCAAAATATATCCTAATTTTCCTGACTCCTTGCTACTTCCACTGTTAGGACCCTGGTCCTAGGCACTAGCATCTTTCTCTTCTGTTAATTTAATAGAGTTCTGTTTCTCTGTTTCCACTCCCCCTTGCCTACTGTCTGTTTCTTTGATAGCAGCCCCAGTGATCTTGTCAAAGTAAATGTCAGCCATGTCACTTCCCTGATCAAAATCCTCAGCTCACTTTGAATGAAAGTCCTCACCAGGCCTAAAGGGCTCTACACAATCAAGTCTCTAGTTTCTTTTCTAAACCTACCCCTAATGCTGCCCTTGGCTCGCTCCTGCTCCACTTGCATTGGCTTCAAGCAAGGATACATATAGCACGATCTCCTGCCACAAGGCTTCTACACCTGCTATTTACTTTCTCAATGGTGTTTTGGGGTAAGCTGCTATTGGCTTGTGAGTCACTTGTCAAATTGTCGGGAACTGTGCTAGGCAGTTATTAAATCAGTGGTAGCTGGAAATCAGCCAGAGTGGGAGTATTTACACCAAGGAAATTGGCAATCTTTAAAAATCAGGTTGCTTCATTCCATGGAGACACTGTTAAACATTTACCAGAATTTCACTGATTTTTCTCTTCCTGTAATGTTCTCCTCTGGCACAAGGACCTCCCCTACTTCCTCAACTTCTTCAGATCTTTATAAAAGACCTTAGGAGTGAGGTCTACTCTGACTACCCTGTTTAAAATATAACCACCCTCAACTTTCTCTCATCGCTTCATTATTTTTCTCCATTAAACTGGTAATTTTGGTCATTTTTATATTTATTTATTTATTTTTAGTTTATTGTCTGTCTCCCCGCAATAGAATATGGAATGAATGCATAAAAGAGTTAATTAGTACTCTATCAATATATATTGCACTCTGCCAATAGCCATCAAATGCATCAGAGTTCTACCTCACCATATAACATTTGAAATGCTGATTTTTAAAAAGTATCTATTTTGAAATAATTAACTTTATTTGAAATAAATTTCATCTTATATAAGAGTTGCAGGAAAAGTATTTAAAAAAGACTTTTGTATACACTTCACTCAGATTCAGCAGTTATTGACATTTTGCCACATTTGATCTATCTATCCACCATCTATCTAATTTTTTTTTTAACCAGGACCATTTGAGGTACTTGCTTACTTCATGACCCTAAATGCTTTAACTAGAAGGTCCTCAGAAAAGTTTCTATCTTTTTAAAGATTTTTTCCAGTTTTATTGAAAAATAATTGACATACATCACCATATAAATTTAAGGTGTACAGCATTATGGTTTGATTTATATATATTGTGAAATAATTACCACACTATGTTCAGCTAACATCAATCTTCTCATATAGATACAATAAAAAGAAAGAAGAAAATAAAAAAGGAAAAAAAATTCTTCTTGTGATGAGAACTCTTAGGATTTATGGTCTTAACAACTTTCACATATATCATATAGCACTGATAACTACAGCTATCATGTTGTACGTTACGTCCCTTGCACTTACTCATTTTATAACTGGAAGGTTGTACCTTTTGACCACCTTCCTCCAATTCCTCTTCCTCATACTCTCTGCCTCTGGTAACCACAAATCTGATCTCATTTTCCATGAGTTTTTTTCTTTTTTAAGATTCCACATATAAGTGAGATCATACAGTATTTATCATTCTCTGTCTGACTTATTTCACTTCGTATAATGCCTTCAAGGCCCATCCACATTGTCACAGATGGCAAGATTTCCTTGTTTTTTATGACCAAATAATATTCCATTATATATCATGTCTTCTTTATCCAGTCACCCATCAATGGACACTGAGGTCTGTTTCCATGTCTTGGCTATTGTAAATAATGCTGCTATGAACATGGGGGTGCAGATATCTTTTTGAGTTAGTGTTTTTCCTTTGGATGTATTCCCAGAAGTTGAATTGCTGGATCATGTGGTAGTTCTATTTTTAATTTTTTGAGGATCCTCTATACTGTTTTCCATAGTAGCTGCACCAAATTACAATTCCACCAACAGTGCACAAGTGTTCCCTTTCCTCCACATCCTGGCCAGCATTTGTTATCTCTTGTCTTTTTAATGATGGTCATTCTAACAGGTGTGAGGTGAAGGGATATTCTGTTATATAACCACAGAATTGTGGTCAACCTCAGGAAATTTAACATTGATACAATAGTATTATTTAAATTGCACTCCATACTTTTTTAACACATGTTCACAATTTTCTTTTTTTTTTTGGCCTTGCCTCATGGCATGTGGGATCTTAGTTCCCTGACCAGGGATCAAACCCATGCCTGTTGCATGCACTCCATATTTAAATTTTGCCAACTGTTCCCCAGATGTTCTCTTCATACTTTCTTTTCTCCAGTCCAGCATCTAACACAGCAACCTGAATTACATTTAGTTGCATCTCTTTCTCCTTAAAACTGGAAACCCTAAACCGTCCTGACACAGCTTCTCAGCTTTTCCCTGTCTTCTGTGATCTTTTGGAAGAGAATAAGCCAGTCATCAATATGGAATGTATTTTAGGTTGGATTTGACTGATATGTACTCGTTATGAGATTCAGATTATGTATTTTTGGAGAAATACCTCGTATATGATATTATGACCTTCTCAGTACATCATATCAGAAGGCATAGAATGGCAATTTGTCCCATTACTGATGATGCTTTGATCTTTTGGTTAAGGTGTTGTCTGCCAGGTTTCTCTACTCTGAAGTTATCATTTTTCGCTTTGTGACTAATAAGTAATCTACAGAGACATACTTTAAAACAATATAAATATCTTGTTCCTCTTCAAACTTTCATCTAATTGTTTTACAACACATTGATGATTCTTGCCTGAATAAATTATCATGACAGTTGCAAAATAATGATTTTTAAAATTCTCTTATTCCTTCTTCATTTATTATTTGGCATTCTATTGTAAGGAAGACCTTTCCCTTCCCTTCCCCTTTATTCATGATCAGTATGAACTAATGAATTCTCACTTTATTTGATAGGTTACAATCTATATTGTCATTATTTATTTTGATCTAAAATTGTCCCAGATTAGATTGGTGGGAGCCCCTTAAAACTGACTCTCATATCCCTTTGACATGCTCCATCTTTCTTTGGAGCACTTCCTCACATTTCGGTATAACAAGATTTTTTAGACTAATCTTGTACTTTTCTGTCTTTTTTGGTTTCTTTTTTTTTTTTTTTTCTTCTTCAAAGTAGTTATGTTATTTCTTTGGAAGGTACTTAGGTTCCTTTGTTCTGTTTGTACATAGTTTGACATTGTCCCCTTCCCCCCCTTCCTTGTTGATTTAATTTAAAATTTTTAACATGTAAAACATTAAAATGGTTCCAAAAGTCAAACCTATACAGAACAGATACTCAGAGTACCCTTTGCTATCTCTTTCACCCCGTTCCCAACTACTCCTTGTAAAAAGTCAGTTTCATTAGTTTCTGATTTATTTGTTTGTTTGCAAAAATAAAGTTACAGTTTTATAAAAATTCTCTTTTCTTCCTTAAACAAAAGGTAGCATATTCTTTATATACTCTTTTGCACTTATTTTTTTTTAACAATATATCCTAGAAATCACTCTTAGTCAGTTCACGCAGGTCTTTCTCACTCTCTCTTATTTTAATAGTTGCATGATACTTCATAGTGTGTATGAGCAATAGTTTATTCAGCCAATCTACTATATATGGGCATTTAAATTGTTTTCAATATTTTGCAATGACAAATAATGCTATATTGATTAAATGCTAAATTTTAAGTGTTTACTCTTCTTAGTTTAAGATCATTGATAAAGTATGAGTAAGCTGGAAAGCCATAACTCTTAAAGTTATTTCCAGTCATTTATATCACACTGTGAACACATGATAGAACTACATTCTTTCACTGTGGAACTGTAAGGAAAACAGCAGCACGCTAGTTTGAGCATGTGTGTATACGTCGGGGTGAGTAGTAATCCACTAACAGGAATTTAGGGCCGAAAAAGGGCAGCTGGCAAGGCGAATTTCTTCTACTTTCAAGTTGAATTTAGGCCCAGTTTTTGTTTGATATTTTATTTATTCAACAGATGCTTATAGGGAACTTGCCCTTTCGTAGATGCTATTCAGGGCACTGGTACACAACAGTGAACAAGAGAGGCAAAGGTAACTCAGATTTGTGGTTACCAGAGGCATGGGGTGGGAGAAGGGGGGAATTGGAGGAAGGTGGTCAAAAGGTACAAACTTCCAGTTTTAAGAGAAATAAGTACTAGGGATTTAATGTGCAACAAGATGACTATAGTTAACACTGCTGTATTGTGGTATATTTGAAAGTTGTTAAGAGAGTAGATCCTAAGAATGCTCATCACAAGGATAAAAACCATTATTTTCCTTTTCTGGTATATATATATATATTTTGTATCTATATGAGATAGTGTATGTTAACTAAATTGATTGTGGTAATCATTTCCCAACGTATGTAAAGCAAATCATTATACTGTACACCTTAGATTTATACAGTGCTGTATAAATATACAATTATATTTCAATTATATTTCAGTAAAACTAGAAGAAAAGTGTGACAAAGACTGTGTCCTCATGGAGCTGCATTCTACTGTGGACACAAATCATAAACCAGTACACCAATAAATAAATATGTAATTTTAGATAGAGTCTATCTATATGAAAAAGACAAAGTGACTTGGGGGAGGGAGGGGAACATTATTTTAGGTAGGGTGCTGGAGAAAACCTTTTGTACAGGCAAACTTTGAGCAGAGACCTGAATGATGTGAAAAAATAGAAACAAACAAACAAACAAAAAGTTAATAAAAATGATTACAGGTTGAGAAAATGACCAGGGCAATGGGACTGAGGTGGGAATGCTCTTGGTGTGTTCTAGAACTTGAAACCAGGTAAAGGAGAGGAGGAGTCTGTGAGGCGGCGAGTAAATGACCATTTAGAGTAAGGATATGGATTTTGTTTTAAAAATATTAGTAAGCCATTGGGGGGGTTCTAGGTGATATGATCTGATTTTTTATTTTTTAATTTTCAGGTCACCTTGGCTACTATGTGGAGAAAAAACTGCAAGGGAAAAAAGTGCAAGCAGGGATAGTGTCACTGTAGTCTGGATCAAAGAAGGTGGTGCCTTAAGCTAGGGTAGGCACAGTGTCGGTAGTGAGAAATACCATAAATAACGTAAATTTTAAAGATAGAACTCACAGGATTTACTAATGGATTATGGAGGTTGTGGAAGAGAGATTAAAGATGACTCCTAGATTTTATCTTAATCAAGTCTAGGAATGATACAATTGTGCTCTTTTACAAGGCCTTGGAGACACAGCCCAGTCTAATAGCTTTCTGTCATCACAGTGCCTGTTAAAACCTTGTCAATGTATTTCTTTCTTGCTAGCGATCAAGAGTTTCCTGAAAATAAGTGGGAGTATTCTGGGCAGAGGAAAATATATGAGCTATGAGAATTGATGAGAAAAAATTTCTCTCAAAAATGAGCTATGACAAAAACCGAACTAGTTTCTAATGATTAAGTAATTAATTCATTCACTTTTTTTCTATTCATTGGGTGTTAGGGGATATACTACAGAGCAACACAGATGTGGACAATGCCATCACAGAGTTTACAGTTATCCTGACAGCATAGTATATGTCAAATACTGGGAATCATAGGGATTCACAAAAACTGGTGGATCCCATTTGACATACACTGTGCTCCATCATTTTTAATTTGAGATTTGTCTCAAATCTTATGGCAAAGAACTTTGAGTAATCAAATTAACTTATACCAGTGTGTGATGGACAGTCTTTGGTAATATTTGCTTTAAATGAGAACTGTTGAATTTCTGTTTTTTCTCTTCTTTTTTTGCCAATCTTATTCCATTTTCCCCCACACTTTTTTTCTTGGAGTTTTATTTGCATGTCTTTTTAATTGAAATATAACTGACTTCCAGTATTATATTAGATTCAGTTGTTCAATATAGCAATTTCATATTTTTATAAATTACACAATGATCACCACAATAATGCTAGTTTTCTGTCACCATACAAAGTCACTACAATATTGACAATATTCCCTATATTGTATATTATCTCCCTGTGAATTATTTATTTTATAACTGGAAGTTTGTCCCTCTTAATCTCACTCACTTATTTCACCCATTCTCACCTCCCCCTGGCAACCACAATTTGTTCTCTGTATCTGTGAGTCTGTTTCTTTTGTTATGTTTGTTGGTTTGTTTTGTTTTTTAGATGGCACATTTGAGTGAAATCATACGGTATTTGTCTTTCTCCGTCTAACTTATTTCACTTACCATAATACCATCGATGTCCAACCATCTTGTTGCAAATGGTAAGATTCCTTCCTTTTTATGGGTGAGTAAATTTTCATTGTATATATATAAACCACTTCTTTATCCATTCATCTATCGATGGGAACTTAGGTTGCTTCTGTATCTTGGCTATTGTAAACAACGCTGCAATGAACATTGGGGTGGATATAACTTTTTGAATTACTGTTTTCATTTTCTTTGGAGAAATAACCTGAAGTAGAATTGCTTGACCTTATAGTAGTTCTATTTTTAATTTTTTAAGAAAAAAAACTTACTGTTTTCCATGGTGACTGTACCAATTCACGTTCCCACCAACAGCACATGAGGGTTCCTTTTTCTTTCTTTTTTTTTTCTTTATTATTTTTTGGGTGAAGTAGAAAAGGATAGCTTTATTACTTTGCCAGGTAAAGGGGGACACACTGGACTTCAGCCTCAAAAAACTGTGTCCTAATCCAGGAAGATGTTTTTTTTTCTAACACCTTATTGGAGCATAATTGCTTTACAATGTTGTGTTAGTTTCTGCTGTATAACAAAGTGAATCAGCTATATGTATACATATATCCCTATATCCCCTCCCTCTTGAGTCTCTCTCCCACCCTCCCCATCCCACCCCTCTAGGTGGTCACAAAACACCGAGCTGATCTCCCTGTGCTATGCGGCTGTTTCTCACTAGCTATCTATTTTACATTTGGTAGTGTATACATGTCCGTGCCACTCTCTCACTTCGTCCCAGCTTACGCTTCCCCCTCCCCATGTACTCAAGTAAGTCTGCATCTTTATTCCTGGTATCTCTTGTAACCCTTTTTCTTTTATTTCTGATTTAAAAATTATTATTATTATTATTAAACAACAAACCTTTATTTTTCACAGTTCTACAGGCTGGAAAGTCCAAGATGATCTTGGCACAGGCAGATTCATTTTTTGTTGGGGGCCCTCTCCCTGGTTCATAGACAGCTATCTTCTTGCTGTGTCCTCACATAGTGGAAAAGGCCTATTTACGATTTAATTTATTTGTGCTGTTTCTTTCTTTTTCTTAATGAGTCTGGCTAAAGGTTTGTCAATTTTGGTTATCTTTTCAAAGAGCCAGTTTCATTGATCCTTTCTATTGTTTTTAAAGTCTCTATTTTATTTACTTCTCCTCTGATCTTTATTATCTCTTTCCTTCTACTAACTTTGGGTTTTGCTTGTTCTTTTACCAGTTCGTTTAGGTTTAAGTTTAGATTGTTTATTTGAAAATTTTCATGTTTCCTGAGATAGGCTTGTGTTGTTATGAACTATAGATTTTGGATCAGTGCGTTCCGTTTTCATTTTTCACCAGGTCTTTAAATTTTTTAATTTCCCCTTTCTTCAGTGATTCACTGGTTGTTTAGTAGCATGTTGTTTAAGCTCCATGTGTTTCTGTTTCTTGCAGTTTTTTTCTTATAGTTTACTTCTAGTCTCATACTGTTGTGTTGAAAAAAGATCCTTGATATGATTTCAATCTTCTTAAATTTACTGAAACTTGATTTCTTGCCTAGCATGTGATCTATATTGGAGAGTGTTTCATGTGCACTTAAAAAGAATTTAGATTCTGCTGCTTTTGGATAGAATGTTCTCTCTATATATATATATCTATTAAGTTCATATGGTATAATGTGTTGTTTAAGGCCAGTGTTTCTTTATTGTTTTTCTATCTGGATGATCTGTCCATTGATGTAAGTGGGGTGTTAAAGTCCCTTGCTACTATTGTGTTACTGTCATTTTCTCCCTTTGTGTTTGTTAATATCTGCTTTATGTATTTAGGTGCTCCTATGTTGGGTATATATAGTTACAATTGTTATATCTCCTTGTTGGATTGATACCTTTTTCATTACATAATGTTCTTCTTTGTCTCTTGTTTCAGCCTTTGTCTTAAAGTCTATTTTGTCTGATATAGGTATTGCTACTCCAGCTTTCTTTTTATTTCCATTTGCATAGAGTACCATTTTCCATCCTCTCACTTTCAGTCATGTGTGTCTTTAGATCTGAAGTGATTCTCGTGTAGGCAGCATAGATATGGGTCTTGGTTTTTTATACATTAAGTCTTTCTATGTCTTTTGATGGGAGCATTTAGTCCATTTACATTTAAAGTAATTATTGATAGGTGCGTACTTATTGCCATTTTGCTCACTGCTTTCTGATTGTTTTCATAGTTCTTTTTTTGTTACTTTCTTCTTTTGCTCTCTTCCTTTGTGATTTGATGCCCATCTTTAGTGCTATCTGTGGATTCCTTTCTCCTTTTTGTGTGTGTATCTAATATACCTTTTTGGTTTGTGGTTACCATGAGGTAATAATATGCATATAGGATTATTTTAAATTGATGATCTCTTAAGTTTGAACACATTCTAACCACCCTGCATTCTTGCTCCCCCCCAACCATACTTACTGTTTTTGACATCATATTTTACATATTTTTGTTTCATGTATCCTTAACTATTTGTGGACATAGATGATTTTACTACTTTTGTCTTTTAACCTTCCTGCTAGTTTAATAAATGGTTGATATACTATACCTTTACTATACTTTTGCTTTTACCAGTGAGATTTTTCCTTTTGTAGTTTTCATATTTCTAGTTGTAGTTTTCTCTGCCTAGAGAAATCTTTTTAACATTTCTTGTAAAGCTGGTTTAGTGATGCTGAACTTTTTAGCTTTTGCTTGTCTGTAAAATCTTTATCTCTCCTTCAAATCTGAATGATAGGCTTTCTGGGTACATTATTCTTAGTTGTAGATTTTATCCTTTCACCACTTTGAATATACCATGCCACTCTTGCCTAGCCTGCAAAGTTTCCACTGAAAAGTGAATTCATTGTCTTATAGGAGTTGCTTTGTATGTAACTAGTTGCTTTTTTCTTGCTGCTTTTAAGATTCCCTCTTTATCTTTGATTTTAATTATAATTTATCTTGGTGTGGACCTCTTTAGGTTTACCTTATTTGGAACTCCCTGTTTGCTGGAGCTGGATATCTATTTCCTTTCCCAAATTAGGGAAGTTGTCAGCTATTATTTCTTCTAATATATTCTCTGCCCCTTTCTCTCTCTTGTCCTTCTGAGATCCCATTAATGTGAATGTTAGTATGCTTGATGTTGTCTCAGAGGTCTTTTGAAGTATCCACATTTTTTTTTAACATCTTTATTTGAGTATAATTGCTTTACAATGGCGTGTTAGTTTCTGCTTTATAATGAAGTGAATCAGTTATACATATACATATGTTCCCATATCTCTTCCCTCTTGCATCTCCCTCCCTCCCACCCCTCTAGGTGGTCACAAAGCACCGAGCTGATCTCCCTGTGGTATGCGGCTGCTTCCCACTAGCTATCTATTTTACGTTTGGTAGTGTATATATGTCCATGCCACTCTCTCGCTTAGTCACAGCTTACCCTTCTCCCTCCCCATATCCTCGAGTCCTTTCTCTAGTAGGTCTGTGTCTTTATTCCCGTCTTACCACTAGGTTCTTCATGACCTTTTTTTTTCGCCCTTAGATTCCATATATATGTGTAGCATACTGTATTTGTTTTTCTCTTTCTGACTTACTTCATTCTGTATGACAGCTCTAACTCCATCCACCTCACTACAAATAACTCAATTTCGTTTATTTTTATGGCTGAGTAATATTCCATTGTATATATGTGTCACATCTTCTTTATCCATTCATCCGATGATGGACACGTAGGTTGCTTCCATGTCCTGGCTATTGTAAATAGAGCTGCAATGAACATTTTGGTACATGACACTTTTTGAATTATGGTTTTCTCAGGGTATATGCCCAGTAGTGGGATTGCTGGGTCGTATGGTAGTTCTATTTTTAGTATTTTAAGAAACCTCCATACTGTTCGCCATAGTGGCTGTATCAATTTACATTCCCACCAACAGTGCAAGAGTGTTCCCTTTTCTCCACACCCTCTCCAGCATTTATTGTTTCTAGATTTTTTGATGATGGCCATTCTAACCAGTGTGAGATGATATATCATTGTAGTTTTTTTTTTTTTAGAAAAGGAGCAAGTGTTATTTTTTTTTATTAATTCATTAATTAATTTTTTTGTTATGGCTGTGTTGGGTCTTCGTTTCTGTGCAAGGGCTTTCTCTAGTTGTGGCAAGCAGGGGCCACTCTTCATTGCAGTGCGCAGGCCTCTCACTCTCGCGGCCTCTCTTGTTGCAGAGCACAGGCTTCAGACACGCAGGCTCAGTAATTGTGGCTCACGGGCACAGCTGCTCCATGGCATGTGGGATCTTCCCAGACCAGGCTTGAACCCGTGTCCCCTGCATTGGCAGGCAGATTCTCAACCACTATGCCACCAGGGAAGCCCTATCGTTGTAGTTTTGATTTGCATTTCTCTAATGATTAATGATGTTGAGCATTCTTTCATGTGTTTGTTGGCAATCTGAATATCTTCTTTGGAGAAATGTCTATTTAGGTCTTCTGCCCGGTTTTGGATTGGGTTGTTTGGTTTTTTGTTATTGAGCTGCATGAGCTGCTTGTAAATTTTGGAGATTAATCCTTTGTCAGTTGCTTCATTTGCAAATATTTTCTCCCATTCTGAGGGTTGTCTTTTCATCTTGTTTGTGGTTTCCTTTGCTGTGCAAAAGCTTTTAAGTTTCATTAAGTCTCATTTGTTTATTTTTGTTTTCTCTAGGAACTAGGTCAAAAAGGATCTTGCTGTGATTTATGTCATAGAGTGTTCTGCCTATGTTTTCCTCTAAGAGTTAGATAGTGTCTGGCCTTACATTTAGGTCTTTAATCCATTTTGAGTTTATTTTTGTGTATGGTGTTAGGGAGTGTTCTAATTTCATACTTTTACATGTACCTGTCCAGTTTTCCCAGCACCACTTAATGAAGAGGCTGTCTTTTCTCCACTGTATATGCTTGCCTCCTTTATCAAAGATAAGGTGACCATATGTGTGTGGGTTTATCTCTGGGCTTTCTATCCTGTTCCATTGATCTATATTTCTGTTTTCGTGCCAGTACCATACTGTCTTGATTACTGTAGTTTTGTAGTATAGTCTGAAGTCAGGGAGCCTGATTCCTCCAGATCCATTTTTCGTTCTCAAGATTGCTTTGGCTATTTGGGATCTTTTGTGTTTCCATACAAATTGTGAAATTTTTTGTTCTAGTTCTGTGAAAAATGCCAGTGGTAATTTGATAGGGACTGCATTGAATCTGTAGATTGCTTTGGGCAGTAGAGTCATTTGCACAATGTTGATTCTTCCAATCCAAGAACGTGGTATATCTCTCCATCTATTTGTGTCATCTTTAATTTCTTTCATCAGTGTCTTACAATTTTCTGCATACAGATCTTTTGTCTCCTTAGGTAGGTTTATTCCTAGATATTTTATTCTTTTTCTTGCAATGGTAAATGGGAGTGTTTTCTTAATTTCATTTTCAGATTTTTCATCATTAGTGTACAGAAATGCAAGAGATTTCTGTGCATTAATTTTGTATCCTGCTACTTTACCACATTCATTGATCAGCTCTAGTAGTTTTCTGGTAGCATCTTTAGGATTCTCTATGTATAGTATCATGTCATCTGCAAACAGGGACAGCTTTACTTCTTCTTTTCTGATTTGGATTCCTTTTATTTCTTTTTCTTCTCCGATTGCTGTGGCTAACACTTCCAAAACTATGTTGAATAATAGTGGTGAGAGTGGGCAACCTTGTCTTGTTCCTGATCTTAGTGGAAATGGTTTCAGTTTTTCACCAATGAGGACGATGTTGGCTGTGGGTTAGTCATATATGGCCTTTATTATGTTGAGGAAATTTCCCTTTATGCCTTTCTGCAGGGCTTTTGTCATAAATGGGTGTTGAATTTTGTCAAAAGCTTTCTCTGCATCTATTGAGATGATAATATGGTTTTTCTCCTTCAGTTTGTTAATATGGTGTATCACGTTGATTGATTTGCGTATATTGAAGAATCCTTGCATTCCTGGAATAAACCCCACTTGATCATGGTGTATGATCCTTTTAATGTGCTGTTGGATTCTGTTTGCTAGTATTTTGTGGAGGATTTTTGCATCTATGTTCATCAGTGATATTGGCCTGTAGTTTTCTTTCTTTGTGACATTTTTGTCTGGTATTGGTATCAGGGTGATGGTGGCCTCGTAGAATGAGTTGGGGAGTGTTCCTCCCTCTGTAATATTTTGGAAGAGTTTGAGAAGGATAGGTGGTAGCTCTTCTCTAAATGTTTGATAGAATTCGCCTGTGAAGCCATCTGGTCCTGGGCTTTTGTTTGTTGGAAGATTTTTAATCACAGTTTCAATTTCAGTGCTTGTCATTGGTCTGTTCATATTTTCTATTTCTTCCTGGTTCAGTCTCGGCAGGTTGTGCATTTCTAAGAATTTGTCCATTTCTTCCAGGTTGTCCATTTTATTGGCATAGAGTTGCTTGTAGTAATCTCTCATGATCGTTTGAATTTCTGCAGTGTCAGTGGTTACTTCTCCTTTTTCATTTCTAATTCTATTGATTTGAGTCTTCTCCCTTTTTTTCTTGATGAGTCTGGCTAATGGTTTATCAATTTTGTTTATCTTCTCAAAGAACCAGCTTTTAGTTTTATTGATCTTTGCTATTGTTTCCTTCATTTCTTTTTCATTTATTTCTGATCTGATCTTTATGATTTCTTTCCTTCTGCTAACTTTGGGGTTTTTTTGCTCTCCTTTCTCTAATTGCTTTAGGCGCAAGGTTAGGTTGTTTATTTGAGATGTTTCCTGTTTCTTAAGGTAGGATTGTACTGCTATAATCTTCCCTCTTAGAACTGCCTTTACTGCCTCCCATAGATTTTGGGTCATCGTGTCTCCATTTTCATTTGTTTCTAGGTATTTTTTGATTTCCCCTTTGATTTCTTCAGTGATCACTTGGTTAGTAAGTAGTGTATTGTCTAGCCTCCATGTGTCTGTATCTTTTACAGATTTTTTCCTGTATTTGATATCTAGTCTCATAGCATTGTGGACGGAAAAGATACTTGATACGATTTCAATTTTCTTAAATTTACCAAGGCTTGATTTGTGGCCCAAGATATGATCTATCCTGGAGAATGTTCCATGAGCACTTGAGAAAAATGTGTATTCTGTTGTTTTTGGGTGGAATGTCCTATAAATATCAATTAAGTCCATCTTGTTTAATGTATCATTTAAAGCTTGTGTTTCCTTATTTATTTTCATTTTGGATGATCTGTCCATTGGTGAAAGTGGGGTGTTAAAGTCCCCTACTATGATTGTGTTACTGTCGATTTCCCCTTTTATGGCTGTTAGTATTTGTCTTTTGTATTGAGGTTCTCCTATGTTGGGTGCATAAATATTTACAATTGTTATATCTTCTTCTTGGATCGATCCCTTGATCATTATGTAGTGTCCTTCTTTGTCTCTTGTAATAGTCTTTATTTTAAAGTCTATTTTTTCTGATTTGAGAATTGCTGCTCCAGCTTTCTTTTGATTTCCATTTGCATGGAATATCTTTTTCCATCCCCTCACTTTCAGTCTGTATGTGTCTCTAGGTCTGAATTAGGTCTCTTGTAGACAGCATATATATGGGTCTTATTTTTGTATCCATTCAGCCAGTCTGTGTCTTTTGGTGGGAGCATTTAATCCATTTACATTTAAGGTAATTATCAATATGTATGTACTTATTCCCATTTTCTTAAAGGTTTTGGGTTTGTTATTGTAGGTGTTTTCCTTCTCTTGTGTTTCTTGCCTAGAGAAGTTCCTTTAGCATTTGTTGTAAAGCTGGTTTGGTGGTGCTGAACTCTCTCAGCGTTTGCTTGTCTGTAAAGGTTTTAATTTCTGCATCAAAGCTGAATGAGATCCTTGCTGGGTAGAGTAACCTTGGTTGTAGGTTTTTCTCCTTCATCACTTTAAATATGTCCTGCCACTCCCTTCTGGCTTGTAGAGCTTCTGCTGAAAGATCAGCTGTTAACCTTATGGGGATTCCCTTGTGTGTTATTTGTTGTTTTTCCCTTGCTGCTTTTAATATGTTTTCTTTGTATTTAATTTTTGATAGTTTGATTAATATGTGTCTTGGCGTGTTTCCTCTTGGATTTATCTTGTATGAGACTCTCTGTGCTTCTAGGACTTGATTAACTATTTCCTTTCCCATATTAGGGAAGTTTTCAACTATAATCTCTTCAAATATTTTCACAGTCCCTTTCTTTTTCTCTTCTTCTTCTGGGACCCCTATAATTCGAATGTTGGTGCGTTTAATGTTGTCCCAGAGGTCTCTGGTACTGTCCTCAGTTCTTTTCATTCTTTTTTCTTTATTCTGCTCTGCAGTAGTTTTTTTCACTATTTTATCTTCCAGGTCACTTACCCGTTCTTCTGCCTCAGTTATTCTGCTATTGATCCCTTCTAGAGTATTTTTAATTTCATTTATTGTTTTGTTCATCATTGCTTGTTTCCTCTTTAGTTCTTCTAGGTCCTTGTTAAATGTTTCTTGCATTTTGTGTATTCTATTTCCAAGATTTTGCATCATCTTTGTTATCATTATTCTGAATTCTTTTTCGGTAGACTGCCTATTTCCTCTTCATTTGTTAGGTCTGGTGTGTTTTTACCTTGCTCCTTCATCTGCTGTGTGTTTTTCTGTCTTCTCATTTTGCTTATCTTACTGTGTTTGGGGTCTCCTTTTCGCAGGCTGCAGGTTCGTAGTTCCCATTGATTTTGGTGTCTGTCCTCAGGGGTTAAGGTTGGTTCAGTGGGTTGTGTAGGCTTCCTGGTGGAGTGGACTACTGCCTGTGTTCTGGTGGATGAGGCTGGATCTTGTCTTTCTGGTGGGCAGATCCACGTCTGGTTGTGTGTTTTGTGGTGTCTGTGGCCTTATTATGATTTTAGGCAGCCTCTCTGCTAATGCATGGGCCTGTGTTCCTGTCTTGCTAGTTGTTTGGCATAGGGTGTCCAGCACTGTAGCTTGCTGGTTGTTGAGTGAAGCTGGGTCTTGGTGTTGAGATGGAGATCTCTGGGAGATTTTCGCCGTTTTGTATTATGTGGAGCTGGGAGGTCTCCTGTGGACCAGTGTACTGAAGTTGGCTCTCCCACCTCAGAGGCACAGCCCTGATTCCTGGCTGGAGCACCAAGAGTCTTTCATCCACACGGCTCAGAATAAAAGGGAGAAAAAATAGAAAGAAAGAAGGAGGATAAAATAATATAACATAAAATGAAATAAGATAAAATAAAGTTATTAAAATAAAAAATAAAAAATAATTATTAAGACAAAAATTTTTTAAAAGTTAAAAAAAAAAAAAACAACTAGACAGAGAGCACCCTAGGACAAATGGTGAAAGCAAAGCTATACAGACAAAATCTCACACAGAAGCATACACATACACACTCACAAAAAGAGGAAAAGGGAAAAAAATAATATACCCTGCTCCCAAAGTCTGCCTCCTCAATTTGGGATGATTCGTTGTCTATTCAGGTATTCCACAGTTGCAGGGTACATGAAGTTGATTGTGGAGCTGTAATCCACTGCTTCTGAGGCTACTGGGAGAAATTTCCCTTTCTCTTCTTTGTTCTCATAGCTCCCAGGTTTCAGGTTTGAATTTGGACCCACCTCGACATGTAGGTCACCTGTGGGTGTCTGTTCTTCTCTCTGACAGGACGGGGTTAAAGGAGCAGCTGAATTGGGGGCTCTGGCTCACTCAGGCTGGGGGGAGGGAGGGTTACGGATGTGGGGCGAGCCTGCGGTGGCAGAGGCTGGTGTGACATTGCTCCAGCCTTAGGCGTGCCGTGCGTTCTCCTGGGGAAGTTGTCCCTGGGTCACGGGACCCTGGCAGTGGCAGGCTGCACAGGCTCCCAGGAGGGGAGGTGTGGAGAGTGACCTGCGCTTGCACACAGGCTCCTTGGTGGCTGCAGCGGCAGCCTTAGTGTCTCATGCCTGTCTCTGGGGTCTGCACTGATAGCCGTGGCTTGCGCCCGTCTCTGGAGCTCCTTTAAGTGGCACTCTGAATCCCCTCTCCTCGCTCACCAGGAAACAAAGAGGGAAGAAAAAGTCTCTTGCCTGTTCGGCAGCTCCAGACCTTTTCCCGGACTCCCTCCCAGCTAGCTGTGGCACACTAGCCCCCTTCAAGCTGTGTTCATGCTGCCAACCCGAGTCCTCTCCCTGCGATCCGACCGAAGCCCGAGCCTCAGATCCCAGCCCTCACCAGCCCTGGCGGGTGTGCAGACATGCCTCTCGTGCTGGTCGGCACCACTCCTCTGTGCGGGAATCTCTCCGCTTTGACCTCCGCACCCGTGTTGCTGCACTCTCCTCCGTGGCTCCGAAGCTTCCCCCCTCTGCCACCCGCAGTCTCCACCCGCGAAGCGGCTTCCTAGTGTGTGGAAACCTTTCCTCCTTCACAGCTCCCTCCAACTGGTGCAGGTCCCGTCCCTATTCTTTTGTCTCTGTTTTTTCTTTTTTCTTTTGCCCTACCCAGGTACGTGTGGAGTTTCTTGCCTTTTGGGAGGTCTGAGGTCTTCTGCCAGCGTTCAGTGGGTGTTCTATAGGAGCAGTTCCACGTGTAGATATATTTCTGATGTATATGTGGGGAGGAAGGTGATCT
Source organism: Balaenoptera ricei (assembly GCF_028023285.1). Taxonomy (NCBI): domain Eukaryota; kingdom Metazoa; phylum Chordata; class Mammalia; order Artiodactyla; family Balaenopteridae; genus Balaenoptera; species Balaenoptera ricei. The sequence goes on along the minus strand of NC_082655.1, from coordinate 44,459,715 downwards.
CCGCATCTTACTCTTCAGCCATCTTCTCTCTCTCCTCCACATTTTTTAAAATTCTTTTTTCTATTCACCTACTGCTGTGTCTTCTGGTTTGCTGATCTCTTCCTCTGTTTCATCTAATCTAATATTGATTCCTTCTACTGTATTTTTAATTTCAGTAATTGTATTCTTCAGCTCTGTTTGATTATTTGTTATATTTCCTCCTTGTTAAACCTCTCACTGTGTTCATCCATTCTTCTTAATTTATTGAGCATTATTTTTAACATCTTTATTGGAGTATAATTGCTTTACAATGGTGTGTTAGTTTCTGCTTTATAGCAAAGTGAATCAGCTATACATATACATATATCCTCATATCTCCTCCCTCTTGCATCTCCCTCCCACCCTCCCTATCCTACCCCTCTAGGTGGTCACAAAGCACCGAGCTGATCTCCCTGTGCTACGTGGCTGCTTCCCACTAGCTATCTATTTTACATATGGTAGTGTATATATATCAATGCCACTCCCTCACTTCATCCCAGCTTACCCTTCATCTCCCTGTGTCCTCAAGTCCATTCTCTACGTCTGTGTCTTTATTCCTGTCCTGCCCCTAGGTTCTTCACAACCTTTTTTTTTTTTTTTAAGATACCATATATATGTGTTAGCATATGGTATTCGTTTTTCTCTTTCTGACTTACTTCACTCTGTATGACAGACTCTAGGTCCATCCACCTCACTACAAATAACTCAATTTCGTTTCTTTTTATGGCTGAGTAATATTCCATTGTATATATGTGCCACATCTTCTTTATCCATTCATCTGTCGATGGACACTTAGGTTGCTTCCATGTCCTGGTTATTGTAAATAGAGCTGCAATGAACATTTTGGTACATGACTCTCTTTGAATTATGGTTTTCTCAGGGTATATGCCCAGTAGTGGGATTGCTGGGTCATATGGTAGTTCTATTTTTAGTTTTTTAAGTAACCTCCATACTGTTCTCCATAGTGACTGTATCAATTTACATTCCCACCAACAGTGCAAGAGGATTCCCTTTTCTCCACACCCTCTCCAGCATTTATTGTTTGTAGATATTTTGATGATGACCATTCTGACTGGTGTGAGGTGATACCTCATTGTAGTTTTGATTTGCATTTCTCTAATGATTAGTGATGTTGAGCATCCTTTCATGTGTTTGTTGGCAATCTGTATATCTTCTTTGGAGAAGTGTCTATTTAGGTCTTCTGTCCATTTTTGGATTGGGTTGTTTGCTTTTTGATATTGAGCTGCATGGGCTGCTTGTATATTTTGAAGATTAATCTTTTGTCAGTTGCTTCGTTTGCAAATTTTTTCACCCATTCTGAGGGTTGCCTTTTGTCTTGTTTATGGTTTCCTTTGCTGTGCAAAAGCTTTTAAGTTTCATTAGGTCCCATTTGTTTATTTTTGTTTTTATTTCTGTATCTCTAGGAGGTGGATCAAAAAGGATCTAGCTGTGATTTTTGTCATACAGTGTTCTGCCTATGTTTTCCTCTAAGAATTTTATAGTGTCTGGCCTTACATTTAGGTCTTTAATCCATTTTGTGTTTATTTTTGTGTATGGTGTTAGGGACTGTTCTAATTTCATTCTTTTATTTAGCTGTCCAGTTTTCCCAGCACCTCTTATTGAAGAGGCTGTCTTTTCTCCATTGCATATTCTTACCTCCTTTACCAAAGATAAGGTGACGATACGTGCATGGGTTTATCTCTGGGCTTTCTGTCCTGTTCCGTTGATCTATATTTCTGTTTTTGTGCCAGTAGCATACTGTCTTGATTACTGTAGCTTTGTAGTATAGTCTGAAGTCAGGGAGCCTGATTCCTCCACCTCCGTTTTTCTTTCTCAAGATTGCTTTGGCTATTCAGGGTCTTTTGTGTTTCCATACAAATTGTGAAATTTTTTAAAACAAGATTTTTTTTTTAACATCTTTATTGGAGTATAATTGCTTTACAATGGTGTGTTAGTTTCTGCTTTATAACAAAGTGAATCAGTTATACATACACATATGTTCCCATATCTCTTCCCTCTTAAAACAAGATATTTCAAAGGGCTTAATTGACTAGTAAAGCCCACTCCTGGTAAAAGGGTAGAAAGACATTAGAACTCCTTGCTTCCATATTAAAAAGTTAGTATGGTTAAAGTAATTGAAAATGAATGCCAGATCACAAATATGAAATGTCAGTGCTCTTTGATATAGATGTTGCCTCCAGTCTGTATATTCATGTTAGATTATGTGCAGGGTACTTCATGAACTAAAGCAGTGGCTCTCAAGGTGTGTTCCCTGGACTTGCAACATCAACATCACCTAGGAACTTATTAGAAATGAAAATTTTGGGGCCTCATCCTAAACCTACTGAATTAGAAGATTGGGGATGGGGGATGTAAAGGGGTAGCAATCTATGTTATAAAAAGCCTTCTAGATAGTTTGATACTTGATAATGTTTGAAAACTACTGAATTAAGGATGTATTTTCCATTCATTCATTTAGCATATTTTCATTGATTACTTAATATGTACCTGTTACTTTCCTAGGTATTAGGATATCGAAGTAAAAAAGCAAACTAGGTCCCTCATCTCAAGGATATTGTATCAATTAGGAATAATCAGAGAAACAGTAACTGCTTTAAATATTCAGAACAAAGGATTTTTATTGGATTTGATTACACAGGAAATGAAGAGCTGTGAAGATAACAGGTGATAGTGAGGCAACCGAGAGATCAGCAACAGCAAGAAGTCACTAGTATGCCTTGGCTGGAGCACAAAGAGAGATTGTGTTATTAGAGCTCAGGGGCCAAAATCACCAGGCATGATTGTCTGTAGTGTGCACGAGGCACAAAGGAGTGGCAAGTGCTGCTACAGTCCTGAGACCTCCTGGGCAGAGAGGGACAGGGAGACATATCCTGGCTTCCTTCTTCCTTCCACCCTCCCACCAGCACTGCCTATTTTCCAAGCCCAGTAAGAAACCTGCTGACAAGGGGCCTGGATGTGTAGCTTACAGGTGACAGTCAAGTGATACAGAGCAGAGCTTGCTGGAGAACCAAGAGGACAAACAGTCCAGCATTAGTACATGTGCTTTCTAGGGGATTCAGACTATTACCTGAATCCTCTGCATAGACTGTTCTTTGCACCTGTAATTTGCAGATAAATGTTGAGAAATATTTTAAACTTGCACAATATATGAGAAATCGGAGTAAATTAAAAACAAGGAATATTGCAGGGAAAATAAAAGTTCTAACTTATTTTTTATTCTGTCATTGTAATACATTTGTATTCTCTCCTAAATGAATGAGTCATTTAGCATGAAAAGATGTTCATGTGCAAATAGAATAGGTGGATTAATTATACTACATTTACTATCAATTCATTTTTTAATACTGACTACAGTGATTTAAGCTTTCAAAAAGCTAAGTGCTCACACAAATCACGTCTCAAGAGACTGTGTTCTTTGTGCTGATCAATAATTATTCTGTTAATTATGCAGATATAGGGAAAATTAGGCCATTTATAATTCTGCATGCATAAGAACAACTCTTCAAAGCTGAAAATACCTTTCTGTTTAGGTTGGCTTAATGCTCTGGAAGATGATTAGACCACATTCTCAATTAATCTTTTGGCAAGTGCTATTTTCTTATTTTCCTACCAAGTATATTTTAGTTTTGAAAGAATAGAATTCTTTAAAAGAATTCACTATAAATCTACACTTTTTTCCTTTTGAGTCTCTATCTACCTTTAGAATATTTTCTGTGACGGGATCTTTCATTCATTCAACAAATATTTAGTGCATGCTTATCTAGTGCAAAATATTGTGGCGGATAAAAATGCTTTTAAAACAAATGAAGCTTGTACACAGAGAACAGTTTCCAAAGCTGGTTTTGAACAGCTCACTGGTCAGATAGGCTCCAGCTGTTAGATTTGTACACTTATTTTAATTAACTTGCCTGAGTCTGTTTCTTTCTCTGTAAATAGGTCCTGTCACATCTATCTCACAAAGAGCTATGAGAATTAAGAATAATATACATTTTTATGAGTCTACTGCTGTGTCTGGAATACTCTGAGTACAACTGTAACAATAAATGTTAGTTCCCTTCCTAAATTTTCTGCACACTTCTCCTCTCCCTAGATAATTACATTCTTTCATATTTGTTCTCTAATGCCACCGAACACCTTTTGTCCCTTTCTCGTAGTCTTCTTATATTTTTCACTATCAAAATAACTCACCATCATTGGCAGCTAATCCCAATGAAGGGAAAAGCTCTCTTTCTCACTCTTATTCTATGTTGACATTGGCATCATTCATTCAAAAACATATTCATTGAGAATCTGTTTTGTTCCAAGCATTCTTCTCATGAGTGTATGTTCTACTAAAATAGACAAGGTATTTTTCCTTATTCATTTAAAAAGGTATTTCAACAACTCTTTTCTAAGTTTATACTATATGCCAGGTTGTATTCTAGGCACTGGGAATACAGCAGGGAGCAAAAATTTTTTGACCGCAGAGTTGATGCACTCATTATCAAAGACCAATAGCTGACCGATTAACAACCAATTATAAAATATGTCATGTAGTGATAAGAACTTTGAAGACAAAGCAGGATGAAGGGACTGTGGGGATGGTGTCTGAAAACAGAACTCGGGTAGAAAGCTGAATGAAATGAGGGCGAGCACTGTGAGTATCTGTAAGGAGAGTGGCTGCAGGTAGTAGGGAGTTCAAGTGATGTGGTTAAATGCCAGGACAGGGCTGGCATGGTGGACACTGGAGGTTGGTGAGAAAGAAGGGAGAGTAAGGGCAGGGTGAGGGATGAGAACTGAGAGTTAGCAGGCCAATTCCCACTGGGACTTGTGGGCCAAGCACCCTTTTTTCATTCTGTGAGTGTTGGGAAGTGGAGAAGTGACATTTCTATCTTTTGTTTCCAAAGGATTCCTCTGGCTTCTTGGTGGAGGAAGGTCTGTAAGAGTCAGGAGTGGAAGTAAGGAGGTAGCCATCAGGGGACAGAGCCGGGGGCTTGGAATACCTTAGTAGTGATAAAAGTGGTGAGAAGGGGGCAGATTCTGGATATCTTTTGAGGTAGAGTCAACAGAATTTCTGACAATTGAATATGGGAGGTGATGGAAAGAAAGAAGGCAAGTGTGACCTTAAGGGTTTTGATTTGAGAAACTGGAAAATCTCCCTCATGGAGTGTAGACTCTAGTGAGGGAGAAAGGACATGAACAAATACACATAAGTAAATTGCAGTTACTAACTTGGTGGGTGGTGTTGGAGTCAGGGACGCTTTTCCAGGAAGTGGTATTTTTTTTTTTCCCCAGGTGGTATGGTATTTATTCTGAGAATGGAGATTTACTGTCATACACAAATAACGTAGTAAGCTTAGATTCTGAATAGAGTTTGAAACAGTTTGCATTTAGGCAGCAAGTGGCATTTAAGTCGGGACCTGGAAGATGAGTGAGAGTTAGCTGGATGTGGGGGTGGGGGTGTGTCTTCAGGGGTGGGGCATGCAGTGGAGGGCATGAATTTTGACATGTGCAAAGATCCTGAGGCAGAAAAGAGCTTTATAGCACATCTGAATGTTGAGTAGACACCACAGGGGAACCCAGCCTGGCTTGCTCATGTCTCCTCTACTGATGCACAACTTTTGCCCAAGTCTGCGTATACCAAAGACCTTTTGTTTGTTTGCTTCTCATTCAGCAAAATTCCAGTCATCAGTTCTGGTTATATAGCTCTCTCATTTTAAAAACATTATAATTTTTACTTTGAGAAATAGAAAAATAAATAAAAGTCCACAGAACAATAAAACACTCATGGCCACCACCCAGAATCAACAGCTATTAACCGTATCTGTTTCCAGTCTTTTTTTTTAAGAAGTGAGAATTTATATATAAAGACAAGTCCTCTTTAACCATCGCCCACACTACTAGCCCCCTCTTTACCGTCAACAGAAGCAACAATTTTTATGATTGGATACTTTTCTTTCCTGTTAACTTTGTATGTTTTTGCACACACATTTATAACCGTGTCTGATACATAGAGTTTTTGTATATAGGCCAATAGAGATTTTGTAGGATTTTAAAAAATCTACACAAATATTATACTACATGTACTATTCCACATTTTCTTTATCATTTTATTCTTATAGTTTATTTTTATTTATAAATTTATAAATTTATCTATTTATTTATTTATACATAAATAAATTTATAAATTTATAAATTTATCTATTTATTTATTTATTTTTGGCTGTGTAGGGTCTTTGTTGCTGCACGTGGGCTTTCTTCAGTTGCAGCAAGCGGGGTCTACACTTCTTTGCAGTACACGGGCTTCTCATTGTGGTGGCTTCTCTTGTTGTGGAGCACGGGCTCTAGGCATGCAGGCTGAAATAGTTGTGGCTCGCGGGCTCTAGAGCACAGGCTCAGTAGCTGTGGCGCAAGACTTAGTTGCTCTGCGGCATGTGGGATCATCCCGGACCAGGGATCAAACCCATGTCCCCTGCATTGGCAGGCAGATTATTATTATTTTTTTTTACAATGTTCTCAACCAGCTTAATATTTTATTATATATTAGGCTGCCTTTTCACCGTAGAATTGTGGGGTCCCTAAGGCTGGAGAGTATATGAGAAGTTACATGGACAAGACCAGACACCTGGGAGGTCCCATATACCTGCACTTGAATGGGGTGCTCAGGCCAAGGCTTCAATTGAGTCCCGCTTTCTGGGTCTATGAAGCAACTGGAATTTTTGGTTTTTCAAATTAAGCTCTTTTTCTTTTGAATTTTTGAATTTTATTTAATTTATTTTTTTATACAGCAGGTTCTTATTAGTCATCCATTTTATAAACATCACTGTATACATGTCAATCCCAATCTCCCAATTCATCACACCCCCACCCCCACCCCCTGCCGCTTTCCCCCCTTAGTGTCCATACGTTTGTTCTCTACATCTGTGTCTCAATTTCTACCCTGAAAACTGGTTCATCTGTACCATTTTTCTATGTTCCATATATATGCGTGAATATACAATATTTGTTTTTCTCTTTCTGACTTACTTCACTCTGTATGACAGTCTCTAGATCCATCCACGTCTCTACAAATGACCCAATTTCATTCCTTTTTATGGCTGAGTGATATTCCATTGTATATATGTACATCTGCTTTATCCATTCATTTGTTGATGGGCAATTTAGGTTGCTTCCATGACTTGGCTATTGTAAATAGTGCTGCAATGAACATTGGGGTGCATGTGTCTTTTTGAATTATGGTTTTCTCTGGGTATATGCCCAGTAGTGGGATTGCTGGGTCATATGGTAGTACTATTTTTAGTTTTTTAAGGAACCTCCATACTGTTCTCCATAGTGGCTGTATCAATTTACATTCCCACCAACAGTGCAAGAGGGTTCCCTTTTCTCCACACCCTCTCCAGCATTTGTTGTTTGTAGATTTTCTGATGACGCCCATTCTGACTGATGTGAGGTGATATCTCATTGTAGCTTTGATTTGCATTTCTCTAATAATTAGTGATGTTGAGCATCTTTTCATGTGCTTCTTGGCCATCGGTATGGCTTCTTTGGAGAAATGTCTGTTTAGGTCTTCTGCCCATTTTTGGATTGGGTTGTTTGCCTTTTTAATATTGAGCTGCATGAGCTGTTTATATATTTTGGAGATCAATCCTTTGTCCGTTGATTCGTTTGCAAATGTTTGCTCCCATTCTGAGAGTTGCCTTTTCGTTTTGTTTATGGTTTCCTTTGCTGTGCAAAAGCTTTTAAGTTTCATTAGGTAACATTTGTTTATTTTTGTTTTTATTTCCATTACCTAGGAGGTGGATCAAAAAAGATGTTGCTGTGATTTATGTCAAAGAGTGTTCTTCCTATGTTTTCCTCCAAGAGTTTTATAGTGTCTGGCCTTACATTTAGGTCATTAATCCATTGGGAGTTTATTTTTTGTGTATGGTGTTAGGGAGTGTTCTAATTTCATTCTTTTACATGTAGCTCTCTAGTTTTCCCAACACCACTTATTGAAGAAACTGTCTTTTCTCCACTGTATATCCTCGCCTCTTTTGGCATAGACTAGTTGACCATAGGTGTGTGGGTCTATCTCTGGGCTTTCTGTCTTGTTCCATTGATCTATATTTCTGTTTTTGTGCCAGTACCATATTGTCTTGATGACTGTAGCTTTGTGGTATAGTCTGAAGTCAGGGAGTATGACTCCTCCAGCTCCGCTTTTTTCCCTCAAGACTGCTTTGCCTATTCGGGGTTTTTTGTGTCTCCATAGAAATTTTAAGATTTTTTGTGCTAGTTCTCTAGAGAAAACATTGGTAATTTGATAAGTATTGCGTTGCATCTGTAGATTGCTTTGTGTAGTATATTCATTTTCACAATATTGATTCTTCCAATCCAAGAACTTGATATATCTCTCCATCTGTTGGTATCATCTTTAATTTCTTTCATCAGTGTCTTATACTTTTCTGCATACAGGTTTATTCCTAGGTATTTTATTCTTTTTGTTACAATGGTAAATGGGAGTTTTTCTTTAATTTCTCTTTCAGAATTTTCATCATTAGTATATAGGAATGCAAGAGATTTCTGTGCATTAATTTTGTATCTTGCAACTTTACCAAATTCATTGATTAGCTCTAGTAGTTTTCTGGTGGCATTTTTAGGATTCTCTATGTATAGTATCATGTCACCTGCAAACAGTGACAGCTTTACTTCTTTTCCAATTTGTAATCCTTTAATTTCTTTTTCTTCTCTGATTGCCGTGGTTAGGACTTCCAAAACTATGTTGAATAATAGTGGTGAGAGGGGATATCCTTGTCTTGTTCCTGATCTTAGAGGAAATGCTTTCAGTTTTTCACCATAGAGAATGATGTTTGCTGTGGGTTTATCATATATGGCCTTTATGATGTTGAGGTAGGTTCCCTCCATGCCCACTTTCTGGAGAGTTTTTATCATAAATGGTGTTGAATTTTGTCAAAAGATTTTTCTGCATCTATTGAGATGATTATATGGTTTTTATTCTCCAATTTGTTAACATGGTGTATCACATTGATTGATTTGCTTATACTGAAGAATCCTTGCATCCCTGGGATAAATCCCACTTGGTCATGCTGTATGATCCTTTTAATGTGCTGTTGGATTTTGTCTGCTAGTATTTTGTTTAGGATTTTTGCATCTATATTAATCAGTGATATTGGTCTGTAATTTTCTTTATTTGTAGTATCTTTGTCTGGTTTTGGTGTCAGAGTGATGGTGGCTGCATAGAATGAGTTTGAGAGTGTTCCTTCCTGTGCAATTTTTTGGAAGAGTTTGAGAAGGATGGGTGTTAGCTCTTCTCTAAATGTTTGATAGAATTCACCTGTAAAGCCATCTGGTCCTGGACTTTTGTTTGTTGGAAGGTTTTTAATCACAGTTTTAATTTCATTACTTGTGTTTGGCCTGCTCATATTTTCCGTTTCTTCCTGGTTCAGTCTTGGAAGGTTATAACTTTCTAAGAATTTGTCCATTTCTTCCAGGTTGTCCAGTTTATTGACATAGTGTTGCTTGTAATAGTCTCTTAGGATGCTTTGTATTTCTGTGGTGTCTGTTGTAACTTCTCCGTTTTCATTTCTAATTTTATTGATTTGAGTCCTCTCCCTCTTTTTGTTGATGAGTCTGGCTAATGGTTTATCAATTTTGTTTATCTTCTCAAAGCACCAGCTTTTAGTTTTATTGATCTTTGCTATTGTTTTCTTTGTTTCTATTTCATTTATTTCTGCTCTGATCTTTATGATTTCTTTCCTTCTGCTAACTCTGGGTTTTGTTTGTTCTTCTTTCTCTAGTTCCTTTAAGGATAAGGTTCGATTTTTTATTTGAGTTTTTTCTTGTTTTGAGGTAGGCTTGTATAGCTATAAACTTCCCTCTTAGAACTGCTTTTGCTGCATCCCACAGGTTTTCGATCATTGTGTTTCCATTGCCATTTATCTTTAGGTATTTTTTGAATTCCTCTTTGATTTCTTCAGTGATCTCTTGGTTATTTAGTAATGTATTGTTTAGCTTCCATGTGTTTGTGTTTTTTACATTTTTTTCCCCTGTAATTGATTTCTAATCTCATAGCGTTGTGGTCAGAAAGGATGCTTGATATGATTTCAATTTTCTTAAATTTACTGAGGCTTGATTTGTGACCCAAGATGTGATCTATCCTGGAGAATGTTCTGTGCGCACTTGAGAGAAACGTGTAATCTGCTGTTTTTGGATGGAATGTCCTATAAATATCAATTAAATCTAACTGGCCTATTGTGTCATTTGAAGCTTGTGTTTCCTGAGTAATTTTCTGTTTGGATGATCTGTTGACTGGTGTAAGTTAGGTGTTAACGTCCCCCACTATTATTGTGTTACTGTCGATTTCCACTTTTATAGCTGTTAGCAGTTACCTTATGTATTGAGGTGCTCCTATGTTGGGTGTATATATATTTATAATTGTTATATCTTCTTCTAGGATTGATCCCTTAATCATTATGTAGTGCCCTTCCTTGTCTCTTGTAACATTCTTTATTTTAAAGTCTATTTTATCTGATATGAGTATAGCTACTCCAGCTTTCTTTTGATTTCCATTTGCATGGAATATCTTTTCCCATCCTCTCACTTTCAGTCTGTATGTGTCCCTAGGTCTGAAGAGGTTCTCTTTTAGACAGCATATATATGGGTCTTGTTTTTGTGTCCATTCTGCAAGCCTGTGTCTTTTGGTTGGAGCATTTAATCCATTCACGTTTAACGTAATTATCAATATGTATGTTCCTATTACCATTTTCTTAATTGTTATGGGTTTGTTTTTGTAGGTCCTTTTCTTCTGTTGTGTTTCCCACTTAGAGAAGTTCCTTTAGCATTTGTTGTTGAGCTGGTTTGGTGATGCTGAATTGTATTAGTTTTTGCTTGTCTGTAAAGCTTTTGATTTCTCTGTCGAATCTGAATGAGATCCTTGCCAGGTAGAGTAATTTTGGTTGTAGATTCTTCTGTTTCCTCACTTTAAGTATATCATGCCACCCCCTTCTGGCTTGTGCAGTATCTGCTGAGAAATCAGCTATTAACCTTATGGGAGTTCCCTTGTATGTTATTTGTTACTTTTCCCTTGCTGCCTTCAATAATATTTCTTTGTCTTTAATTTTTGTCTATTTGATTACTATGTGTCTCAGCATGTTTCTCCTTGGGTTTATCCTGTATGAGACTCTCTGCGCTTCCTGGACTTGCGTGTCTATTTCCTTTCCCATGTTAGGGACATTTTTGACTATAATCTCTTCAAATATTTTCTCAGGTCCTTTCTCTCTCTCTTCTCTTTCTGGGACCCCTATAATGTGAATGTTGTTGCATTTAATGTTGTCCCAATGGTCTCTTAGTCTTTCATTTCTTTTCCTTCTTTTTTCTTTATTCTGTTCTGCAGCAGTGAATTCCACCATTCTGTCTTCCAGGTCACTTATCCCTTCTTATGCCTCACTTATTCTGCTATTGGGTCCTTCTAGTGTATTTTTCATTTCAGTCATTGTATTGTTCACCTCTGTTTGTTTGTTTTTTAATTCTTCTAGGTCTTTGTTAAACATTTCTTGCATCTTCTTGATCATTGCCTCCTTTTTTTTTTGAGGTCCTGTATCATATTCAGTATCAGTCTTCTGAATTCTTTTTCTGGAAGATTGCCTATCTCCACTGCATTTAGTTGTTTCTCTGTGGTTTTATCTTGTTCCTTTATCTGGTACATAGCCCTCTGCCTTTTCATCTTGTCTATCTTTCTGTGAATGTGGTTTTTGTTCCACAGGCTGCAGGATTGTAGTTCTTCTTGCATCTGCTGTCTGCCCTCTGGTGGTTGAGGCTATTTACGAGGCTTGTGCAAGTTTCCTGATGGGAGGGACTGGTGGTGGGTAGAGCTGGCTGTTGCTCTGGTGGGCAGAGCTCAGTAAAACTTTAATCTACTTGTCTGCTGATGGGTGGGGTTAGGTTGTATGTTTGGCCTGAGGCGACCCAACACTGGAGCTTCCCCAGGCTCTTTGGTGGGCCTAATGGCTGACTCTGGTAAGGCTCACGCCAAGGAGTACTTCCCATAACTTCTGCCAGTGTCCTTGTCCTTCCGGTGTGACAGAGCCACCCCCCACCTCTGCAGGAGACCCTCCAACACTAGTAGGTAGGTCTGGTTCAGTCTCCTATGGACTCACTGCTCCTTCTCCTGGGTCCTGATGTGCACACTATTTTGTGTGTGACCTCCAAGAGTGGAGTCTCTGTTTCCCCTAGTCCTGTTGATGTCCTGCAATCAAATCCCGCTAGCCTTCAAAGTCCGATTCTCTTGGAATTCCTCCTCCCATTGCTGGACCTCCATGTTAGGAAGCCTGACGTGGGGCTCAGAACCTTCACTCCAGTGGGTGGACTTGTGTGGTACAAGTTTTCTCCAGTTTGTGAGTCACCAACCCAGCACTTATGGGATTTGATTGTATTGTGATTGTGCCCTTCCTACTGTCTCAATGTGGCTTCTCCTTTGTCTTTGGATGTGGGGTATCTTTTTTGGTAAGTTCCAGTGTCTTCCTGTCAATGACTGTTCAGCAGTTAGTAGTGATTCCGGTGTTCTCGCATGAGGGAGTGAGAGCACATCCTTCTACTCCACCATCTTGAACCCACATCCCAGCAGGGGATTTTTAACCACTGTGCCACCAGGGAAGTCTCAAGAAACACTTTTTTGATACCTTATATGCTTTATTCTACTTGTGCACTTGTTACAGGCATTTGTGTGTCTCTTTGCTCTTCTGCGGTGCTGGAAGCTCTGTGAAGACAGGGACTCTTATATTCATCTTTGTGGCTCCCACAGAGCAAAGCCCAGCTGAACAATTACAAACAAGAATAAATAGGTAAAATTTATGATGTATATTTGTTGCCTATGAATATCATGTATTTGGACAAAAATTGTGGAGCAAACTATCATAGAGATATTTCCAAATACTCACACACGTGACATCTTGTTAACAAATATACATATATTTGATTGAGATTTTTAGCATTCATTTGGAGTTTGATGTTATATAGTCACCTAGGCACATTGTTCAATTTTATTTAAAGGTTGATAATTTTCATTTAGGTCCATTTAATATACCTATATATTTACATATATCAATATCTATATCTGAAGTTAAAAATAAAAATAAATTATATAAAATAAATTGAAAAATATATGCAATTATATACATGAGAATCACTGCCATTTTTTGTCAAACATTTTTACTGTGTTTTATTGTGGTGAAAAATATAAAATATAAAATTTGTATCTAACAATATTTTGAAGCTCAGTACTTTATAATATAAAACTTGAATCTAATAATATTTTGAAGATCAGAAATTTGTGAATCTATGGCAATCTATGTCTGACAGGAATGATGAAGAAACTAAGACTGAAATTCATGATAATGGTGCAAATATTTGCGCTTTTAATATTTTAGATAATTTTTCAATGTAAAGTCAGTATAAGTGTGTGTTGCATAAAAATAATTGCATATGGCCAATATGGGAAACTACTAGATAAGATTTAAAGCAATTACATATTATATATATATACCAATTAGAATTATAATAAAACCAAAATTTATTGGGCTATTCATATCTGCTAGCACTATTCTAAGTGCTTTACATATATTAACTTATTTTTTATTTAGTTCTCATAAAAATAATAAATTAATGCTACTGTTTTTCCCCTTTTTAATATAGGAGGCATAGGGAAGTTAGGCAAAGTGTCTAAAGTTACACAGTATTAAATGGTCCTGCCAGAAATTGAAACAAAGCAGTCTGACTCTAGAAATAGGATTCCTAACTGCTAGACATTACTGTCCATTGGAATCAATCTTTGTTGGTTTGGAATGAGAACTTGATTTAGATTCAGAAGGTTTAGAATTGGGTTCAAATCTCAACTATATCACTTATTAACTTTGTGAACTTGTCTTCAATCCGCATGACCTCATGCTAAAGAAATAGGAATAAATAATCAAAAATTCACTGTGACAGAGATGACAGCACATTTTTCATTATGACTTTGAAATTCATCTCAAAAGAATAAAAGATGTTTTTCTGCACTCAAGCACTAGTATATTTTTTAAAAAATACTTTAAAATAATAATCAGCAATCAAAATCAGGAAAGCATCCATGCTGTTTTAAAACTAGCATATATTCACTTTTTTCAGGAGTTGAGAGATAGATATATGATTCACAGACATCCAAATAACAGTGTAACAGGACAGGAACAGTTACAAAATTAATTACCTATGATTATCACACAAAAGGAGGTGATTACATTACCTGAGTGACAAAAAGAAAAGTATTCAGTGAAGACAGAAAAGCACCAGAACTATAAACTGATAAAAAAGTTACTCACAGTTAAATTAGAAATAGCACACTTTAGTTTTTGTTTTCACAGTAACATTAAAATGATGCATTTTCTATTTTCTTAAGCATCAGTACATCTCTTTAAGGAGCATATAGTTATCATCAACTCTTTGTTTTGTTTTTTTCTCAATACATTTTATAAACATCCTTCACTAGAGAAAAGTATAAAAGAAACAATCTAGTGGCTTTGAAGGTGATAGACACTGATGGGCAGCTGAATCATATTGAAGGCATAATTAATATTTTCCCAACTCCTGCTTATCTTTTCAGATTCAGGTTAACTACCATTTTTGCTGGGAGCTTTGTCTAGCCTTCTTGATTATTAGGTGCCTCAAAAATTATTCTCTGAGAGCATCCTGTTCTTCCCCTTTCACAGAACTTAAAATCACATCAATTTTCTCACTTAATGATTTACCCTATGGACAAGTAAGCTTGCTCTATAACCATGCACCATGTTAACTTGGTCAGTGCTTTATCCAGTGCCTGGCATTTAGAATGCTCTGAAAAATTAGTTGTGTATTTGAGACATTATCTTAATTTAATGTACACTTTTTCTTGTTTCATTCTCCTTTCTCCCCTAATGTCCAGACTCTTTCATAGAGTACTCTTAATACTCTTCAAAAAAGCAGAAGGAAGAAAATAAACCATGAAAAGCTTCAATTTCTAGACACTGCCTCTTCACTGACACATACCTTCCATGAAAGCATGTTACCTAGAGCAATTTGCTCATCACTGTATTGGATTTACCAAGGGTCAGCCATGATAATAACTCTATCTTTGCTGTCAGCATTCTATATTTCATTCTATAAGTTTAGTACCTTAGAGGTTTTTTCTTCACTATTTTCCCTATAAGTTAAGTGCATTGTAACTTGGTGGCCCATGTGACTTGGTTATTTTTTCATTGGGTAGCCACTGAGTATTAGAATCTGGCCACATAAAGGTGAATAAAGAGATAGAATCCAGAGTTGTAGTAAAGTCATACCAGTAGAGAAATAATTAGAAAAAAAAGTTAAAATATGGATACATTTCTTTGCTCCCTATTTAGCAAGGGAAAAGTGAAAGAGTTGTCTGTACTTGTTCTTGCCACTTTCTTCTCTCTCATTCTTTCTTGAGCTTGCTTTCATCAGGCTCTTGTCCATATCACTCTAATTAAACAGCTCTTTCCAAGATCAGTAGTGATTTCTGCATTTTGCCAAATTTAGTGGTCAATTCTCAGTCTGCATTTTACCTGAACTTCTTGGACTTTGGCACAAATAATTCTTGAAATATTTTCTGGGCCTAGCTTTGGGTCACCACTAATATACCATAACAGATAACCCCTTTTAAACCACTCTTGTATACCAGATCCATTTATCCAAATGCCTAACTTTTCCACTTAGATGGTATGTCTAAAACTGAACTCATGGTATTTCCGTTGAAGTCTGCTCTTCTGCCATGTTCCTCACTACAGTTAGTCACAAACCTTAGAGTCATCCTTCGTTCCTCTCGTTTTTTCATATATTCTTATTCTAGCAAAATTTTTGGGCCTGTCTGCAAAATATTTTTTGAATTTAATCTTTGATCACCACCTCCACCAAATTCCTTGGTCCAAGCCATCAATGTCTCTTATAGATAACAGCAATAGCTTCCCAGCTGGTCTTAGTCCCCTTCTATCCACCCACTACCCACCTCCACCCACCCAGTCTATTCTCATAGCAAGCAGAGTGATCTGTTAAAATTGTAAATCACACTTCACTCCCTGATTCAAAAATCTTTCCACAGTTTTGAATAACATCCAAGTTTTGAGAGTGGGATTAAGTCAGTGGAGTAAGGAGACCCTGAGATCACCTCCCCTATGAACTACAATTACATATAGAGCAACTCTCACTGTGAACAACCTGAACACTAGCAGAACTGCTTTTCTTCAACCAAGGATATAAAGAAAGAACAACATGGAGTCTGGTAGGAGGGGAAGAGAAAAGATCTAGTTGGATCCACACCCCTGGTGGGTGACCTGGAAGAGGAGAGGGATATCACAGGCTTGGGGATCCTCCCTAAGGAGTGAGGGTTCAAACCCCATATTAGGCACCCCAGCCCTGGGGTCTAGCATTGGGAAGATGAACCCCCTAGACTGGCTTGAAAACCAGTGGGGTTTACTGGAGGGCCAAAAGAAACCAAGACTCCCCTCTTGAAGAGCATGCTCACAGACTTGCTCGCTCAAGGTTCCAGTGCAGAGGCAGCAGATTGAAAACTGACTGGTGCTCTGACTGGCTGCCAGGATTGCCCCAGTGAGATCCCCTAGCCTGCACTGGGCTCCTGCTCTAGCCCTCCTGCTCTGGCACTGCATGCTGCTAAGGTAGAGACCACGATTGTGTGCACCTGGGAAACTGGAGCGGGCTTTAAGTTGTAGCTCCATCCCCTTGTGCCTGCCCATGTCCATAAACAAGACAGGGACCACAATTCTTGCCACACATGTGCTTGTGCACATCAGGGAGAAGTGAAAACAGCTCAGAAGTACAGCTCCAGGCACTTGGACCCTGATCCTACCCCCTGACAAGGCAGCAACCAACAGCTAGCCCAGGAGAAGCCCTGGCTTGTGCTTGGCTTTGGCTGTAGCCCCTCTGACTCTGGCCCTACTTCCCACAAAGGCAGAAGCCACCAGTGCACCTTGGAAGAAGATGCCACTTGTGATCACTTCAGATCCAGTTCTCCCACCAAAGCCACTGGGCACAAACAGACTGCATAAGGTCATTCCCACACAAGGACAAGCCTTCAAGACCAGAAAATGTAACTTTCACCTAATTTCACAGAAACATACAGAAGGTCAAAGAAAATGAGAAGACAGATGAATAGGTTCCAAGTGAAAGAATAAGATAAAACCTCAGTTAAAAAAACCCTAATGACATGGTGATAATTTACCCAATAAAAGTTCAAAGAAATAGTAATAAAAATGCTCACTGAACTCGGGGAAAAATAGAGGAACATAGTGAAAACTTCAACAAAGAACTAGAAAATATAAAAAGGAACCAGTCAGAGCTGAAGAATACAGTAACTGAAATAAAAAAGACACTAGAAGGAATTAACAGCAGATTAGGTGATACAGATGAACACATAAGCACATAAGAACACATAATCTGGAAGACAGAGTAGTGGAAATCACTCAATCAGAACAGTAAAGAAAAAAAATTATTTTTAAATGAGGATAGATTAAGGGACATTGGGACAATATCAAACTTACTAACATTCATAGTATAGGGGTCCCAGAAGGAGAAGAGAGAGAGAAAGTGGCAGAAAAAGTATTTAATGAAATTATGGCTGAAAACTTCCCTAACTGAAGAAGGAAACAGATATCAGGTCCAGGAAGCACAGAGAATCCCAAACAAATGAACTCAAGGAGACTTACATCAAGACATATCATAATTAAAATGGCAAAAGTGAAAGGTAAAGAGAGAATTTAAAGAGAAAAACAAAGAGTCACATACAAAGAAACTCCCATAAGGCTATCAGCTGGTTTTTCAGCAGAATCTTTGCAGGCCAGAAGGAAATGCCACAAAATATTTAACGTGCTGAAAGAAAAAAACCCTACAACTTAGGATATTTTATCCAGAAAAGTTATTCAGAATTGAAGGAGAGATAAAATGTTTCCCAGACAAGCAAAAACTAAAAGAGTTCATCACCACTAAACTGGCTTTACATAAATATTAAAGAGTCTACTTTACATGAAAAAGAAAAGATATAATAAGAAATATGAAAATATTAATATATGAAGGGAAAAGTTTCATTGGTAAATGCAAATGTATAGAAACGACAGTGGATCAATAACTTAAAAAGCTAGCAGGAAGGTTAAGAGACAAAAATTGTAAAATCAACTATAACTACAATAAATAGTTAAGGGATAGATATAAATATGTGAAATATAACATCAAAAACATAAAATGTTGGGGGTAGAGTAAAAAATGCAGAGCTGCTAGAATGTGTTTTATCTTAGAGGACCATCAGTTTAAGACAAGTAGACATAATTACAGGTTGATATATATGAATCTCATGGTAACCACAAATCAAAAACCTACTATAGATACACAAAAAACAAAGAGAAAGGAACCTGAATTTGACACTAAAGAAAATCATCAAACCACAAGAAAAGAGGCTAAAAGAAGAAACAGAGAAGAACTACAAAAACAACCAGGAAATAAGTAACAAAATGGCAATGGGTACATACCTATCAATAATCACTTAAATATAAATGAACTAAATGCTTCAATCTAAAGACATAGGGTGGTTGATTGGATAAAAAAAATAAGACCCATCTATATGCTGCCTACAAGAGACTCACTTTGAGCTAAAGACACACACAGACTGAAAGTGTAAGGATGAAAAAAGATATTCTATATAAATGGAAACAAAAAGACAGCTGGGGTAGCAATACTCATATCAGACAAAATGGACTTTAAAACAAAGTCTATAATAAAAGACAAAGAAAGGCATTGTATAGTGATAAAGGGGTCAAGACAAGAAGAGGATATAATATTTGTAAACATATATGCACCTAATATAGGAGCACCTAAATATATAAAATAAATATTAACACAGATAAAGGGAGAAATTGACAATAATGTAATAATATAGTAGGGGGCTTTAACACCCCACTTACATCAATGGATAGAACATACAGACAGAAAATCAATAAGGACACTACAGCCTTAAATGCCACATTAGACCAGATGGACTAAATAGATATCTATAGGACATTCTGTCCCAAAACTGTAGCATACACATTCTTTTCAAGTCCACTTGGCAGTTTCTCCAGGATAGATCAGATGCTAGGCCACAAAATGTCTCAATAAATTTAAGAGGATTGAAATTATATCAAGCATTTTTTCTGACCACACAGGTATGAAACAAGAAATCAATTACAGGAAGAAAAATGGAAAGAAGACAAAGACATGGAGGCTAAACAACATGCTACTAAAAAACAAATGAGTCAATGAAGAAATCAAAGAGCAAATCAGAAAATACTTTGAGACAAATGAAAATAAAAACACAACTGTCCAAAATCTATGGGATGCAGCAAAGCAGTTCTAAGAGGAAAGTTTATAGCAACACAGACCTGCCTCAAGAAACAAGAAAAATCTCAAACAACCTAACTTTTCATCAAGAAGAATTAGAAAAAGAAGAAAAATTAAAGTATAATATAGTGTCAAGCATTAATAACTACTATGAAGATAACATAAAATTCTTAGATTACCTAGGCAGTATGGTCTTTGACATCGATCTTAGGAAATATTTTTATAAATCTGTTTCCTCAGGCAAAGGAAACAAAAGAAAAAATAAACAAATGGGACATAATCTAACTTAAAAGTTTGCACAGCAAAGGAAACGTCAACAAAACGAAAAGGCAACCTACTGAATGGGAGAAGGTATTTGCAAGCGATATGTCTGATAAGTGGTTTATATCCAAAATATGTAAAGAACTCATATAACTCAAAAGGGGAGAACTGATTAAAAAATGAGCAGAGGAACTGAATAGGCATTTTTTCATAGGAGACATACAGATGGCCAACAGGCACATGAAAAGACACTCAACATCACTGATCATCAGGGAAATGCAAATCAAAGCCACCATGAGATATCACCTCAGGCCTGTCCAAATGGCTATGGTCAAAAAGACAAGAAATAACAAGTGTTGATGAGGCTGTGGAGAAAAGGGAATTGTTGTGCACTTTGGTGGGAATGTAAATTGGTACAGCCACTATGAAAAACCATATGGCGATTTCTTAAAAAATTAAAAATAGAACTACCATATGATCCAGGATTCCACTCCTATGTATTTATCCAAAGAAAATGAAAATGCTAATTTGAAGATATATGTGCCCTAATGTTTATTGCTGCTTTATTTATAATAGTCAAGATATGGTAGCAACCTAAGTGTTCATTAACAGATGAATGGATAAAGAAGATGTGGTATATATATATATACACACACATATATATATATATATATATATATATATGTATACACACACATATACACACACACACACACACACACAGTGGAATATTAGTCATAAAAAAAGAATGAAAACTGAGGATATGGAGAAAAATGAACACTTGTACAACATTTTGCCATTTGCGATAATATGGATGGATCTGGAGGTTATTATGCTTAGTGAAATAAGTCAGACAAAGATAAATACTGTATGGTTTTATTTAGATGTGGAATCTAAAAAATAAACAAGTGAATATAACAAAACAGAAGTGAAGTCACAGGTACAGAGAATAAACTAGTGGTTACCTGAGGGGAGGGAGTGCGAGGAGGTGCAAAATAAGTGACGGGGATTAAGAGAAACAAACTATTGGGTATAAATAAATAAGTTACAAGGAAGTAATGTACAGCACAGGGAATTTAGCCAATATGTTATAATAACTTCACATGATGTATAATGTATCAAAATATGAAATCACTGTGTTGAACACCTGAAAATAATATATTATTGTAAGTCAACTGTACTTCAATTAAAAAAAAAATTCAAGTCCTAACAATAACCTAGAAGGTCCATGTGATTTGATATCTATCCACAATTCTGACCTAATTTGTCCCATTCTTATTGCTCATTTTGTTTCAACTGCTACTCCTCAAACACATAATACTCATGTCTTTAAGATCTTGCATTCATCATTCTTTCTCGTGGAATGCTCTTTACTCAACTATTCAGAAGACCCACTTTCTTGTTTCTTTAGATCTTTGCTCAAATATCACTTTCCTATCTAAAATAGCATCTATTTGTCATTTTCTATACCCTCAGCTTTAGTTATCTTCATAGTATTTATTAATGCTTGACACCATATTATACTTTCTAATGTTTGTTTGATGGTTGATTATTTCCCCAATTAAGTGTGAACTCTATGACAGCAAAGATTTTATTTTGTTTACTGCATTCTCACTGCATAGGGCAAGGTCTGGCAACAGAATAGGTGTTAAATAAGTATTTATTGAATAAATAGATGAAGAAATTTACAGAATGATAGAAATGGTGGTAGTATAATGTAGTTATATTTAAAGTACCAGAGAAAATATAAGCGCCTTACTTAAACAAACCTATTTTGAAACAAACTTATGTATCAGAAACTGTGCTGAGTGCTGGGGCTACAACAATGTGTGCAAAAAGATTCCTGTATTCTGAGATCTCCTTTATTCCAGGGTGATAAACCTGGAAACTTACATATCAGTCACTTACAAACCAGGGACATGGTGTTTCCATTGGAATTTCTTACACTGGACTTTCAATTTTGTCCCTTAATTCTGGAATTATAGATCTTCATAATAGGTTGGTCAACCCACTGTCAACCAGGATGAAATGAACCATTTCATTTTGCCCTCAAATGCCACTTGAGGTTCTAGATTCTGTGATTGCATTCAGGGTAGAGGTAGTGTTCTAATCATTTTCTTTAGAAATATGTTCATTACATCATTGACTAATCAATTACCTTTATTATCATAGAGTTCATAGGCATCAAAATCTTCATCTAAAATAGAGACAAACCAATGGCCAAACAAGATACTGCAACATAAGATCTACACAAGAATAATTTATATAATTGGCACATCTGATGTCTTAATTGTCTTGGGCTGTTAAAACAAAATATCATGGTCTGAGGGCTTAAGAAACAGAAATTTATTTCTCATCATTCTGGAGTCTGAGAAATCCAAGATCAAGCTGCCAATTTGTTTTCCTGGTGAGGACTCTTCTTGGCTATTAGATGGCCATTTCCTCACTATATCATCACATGGCCCTTGACCTGATGAGTGCAAATGGGGAGATAGAGAGGGAGAAGGAGAGGGAGAGGGAGAGGGAGAGGGAGAGGGAGAAAGAGAGATCCTTTTTCATACAAGGCCATTAGTCCCATCAAGAAGTTTCCAACCTCATGACCTAATCTAACTTAATTACCCCCGAAGGCCCCATCTTCAAATACCATCACCTTGGGGGTTAGGGACTCAACATATGAATTTTGAGGGAACACTAACATCAGTCCATACACCATCTAGCACAATAAATAATGTTTATTGTATTAAGTAGAAATTATAGGTGTGCTGGTCAATAGAGAAAGGACAAACAGACAGGAGGTGGAGAGCCAAGAAGAGCTTGGGAATTAAGAGTTGAGTCTGTACAGGCTCCCTAGGTCCAGAGCTTGAGGTAAAGATTCTGGTGGTACGCTAGCATAAGAAGTTGTGGTAAGTCAGAGAGTAAGACTTCAGAAAGATGGAAGATACCAGCACAGATGAGAAAAGGAGCTGCATTTTAAAACAAAGGTAATTAGTATCTTAGTCATCAAATCTTTTTATACATATCCTACTTGTACGCAGGGAAGTCTGTCTCCCAGGAGGGCAGTTCACTTCCTGAGACTAGACACTAGTGAGTCATACAAAGGATGGGTAGCAAATTACCCTGGTTTGAGTAAGGGTCTGGGAACAGAAGTAAAGGCAGATATGGATAATTCTTACCTGAGCTATAGCTGAGTAGATTATAATTTATTTATTGTGTTTTGAAGCAGCATCTACATTTTTAGATTCCATCAGCATCACAAACATCCCAGCCATTAACCCCAAATCAGAAACTATCTTGTAAGGGGATACTCTGTGTTAAAGACCCAGGAACTAGGAGAAGGAAAAGGTTTATGATGCTTCTCTTTTTTTTAAAAAAAAATTCTTTTGACTTATTAATAAACTATAGAGAAAATTGGTCTCATCTCTGTTTATTCTACAACTCCTGCAGATTAGGAATGTGGCTTTAAGCAAACTATTAATTTTAACACAATTACATTTCAATAAAGCATTCTCAATTTCCTATGGAGTTTATTACAGTGGGGGGTTTACTTGAATTAAAAATAGTTTTGTGGCATTATTTGTCACACTTTATAATAGAGTAAATTATATGATAGAATGCAAACAGAGTGAGAAAGATCTTAAAAGTAATTATCTACTCCATGTTTTTTGTTTGTTTTGTTTTGTTTGTTTTTTGGCCACTCTGTGCAGCTTGTGGGAATCTTAGTTTCCCGACCAGAGATTCAACCCGGGCCCTCAGCAGTGAAAGCGTGGAGTCCTAAAACCACTGGACTTCTAGGGAATTCCCACTACTCCATGTTTGAATCCCTTTTGCAATATACTTGTTGCATGGTCACCCATTCTTGTGCTTGAACACTTCCTGTAATAGAGACTCACTTTCTTAAAAGGCAGTTCATTTCATTTTTTGGATAACCCTGAATTTTACAAAGATCTTTCTTATATTGAGTCAAAATTTAGTTGGAGCTGTCACCTAAAAACAGTCCTACCTCATGGTAGAAATACTAACATCACCCTAGGTGCTTTCTCTGACATTTCCTTCTCCCAATTCTCTGCTTCTTCCCCCAATTTCACATTTTTCCTTTATTTTTGCTTGTTATTTTATACACCTGATTTCTTTCTTTCTTTTTTTTTTTTTAAAAGACATCAATCTTTTATTTTAACAAAGGCTGACAGTTTACAAGACCCTGTGATTTACAGTGGTTAAAGCACAGGTTTTGTACCTTCTCTCTGGGTTCAAGTCCAGGCTTTAACATGTATTGGCTGTGTAACCTTGAGCAAATCATTTAACCTCCATCTGTCTCAGTTTCTTCTTTAGCTAAATGAATATAATACCAGTATCTACCTTACAAGGATGATGTAGGATTAGTATATATATGTATACACCTGATTTCTAAGTTAAAGAGAAAAAAATGGAAATTTTGGACTATTTATAAATGAATGATAATGATAGTTTCATATCAAAAACTATACCATAAGGATTATGTGGGGGAAATGCCTTAAATATGTTTATTTAAAAAATAGGTTTAAAATAAATATTAAGCATTTTATTCAAGAAACTAGATAAAATGCAACAAAATATATTTAAGTAAGTAAAAGACAGAAATGAGGTCAAAAGCAGAAATTAATGAAATAGAAAACAAAATAAATATTAGGTCTGAGCAATAAAATCCAAGATTTTTTTTTTAAATTAATTAATTAATTAATTTATTTATGGCTGTGTTGGGACTTAGTTTCTGTGTGAGGGCTTTCTCCAGTTGCGGCAAGCGGGGGCCACTCTTCATCGCGGTGCATGGGCCTCTCACTATCGCGACCTCTCTTGTTGCAGAGTACAGGCTCCAGATGCGCAGGCTCAGTAATTGTGGCTCACGGGCCTAGTCGCTCCACGGCATGTGGGATCTTCCCAGACCAGGGCTCGAACTCGTGTCCCCTGCATTGGCAGGCAGATTCTCAACCACTGCGCCACCAGAGAAGCCCCCCAAGATTTTTTTTTAAGACAATACAATAAATAATTGTAAGTCACTTATAAGATGAGAGTGTGTGAGAGAGAAAACACAAGACATTAGAATGAAGAAAGGAACATAACTAAAGACATATTTTTAAAAAATTATTAGATAACAGAATGTTTACATTTGCATTAATAAATTTGGAAAAGAAAATGAAATGAACATTTTCCTAGGAAAAATATATATGACCATGACCAATAAGAGTTATAGATAATATGACTGGGTGAACAACTACAGAATAAATTAAACAGTTAATCAAATAGCTAATACTTAAATGAATAACAGGTCTTTGTAAATTCTACCTAAACATCACTTCAAGGAAGTATGTTATTATTTAAATTCTAAGCACTTAAAAGAGCATAGAAAATTATGGAGAATTGGCTAACACAGTCTATGTATAGTACATGATCCTGATATAAAGTCTTGATAAAGTTAGCACAACTAAAGATCAATAACATTTATCATTATGGATGCAAAAATGTAAAACAAGATAAAATTCGGCAGTATATTAAAAGAGTTACACACTATGATCAGGTAGAATGTATTTCTAGAACACAAATTGTTAAACATGTGTAATATAGTATCCATAATTATAGAATAAAGAATGCCAACATATTGGGTACAGAAAAGAAAAAGCAAAGGTTAAAAAACAAACAATATAACCGTCTAAAAGTAACATTTTTAAGAACTGTTCAGTAAAAGGTGCAACTCTGTAAGACACAAAACCCTGGAGACAAAAAGGAAAATATTCTCAGATGTAAGTAAACACAATTTAAAATCTCTTATAAAAGGTGAATAACAAATCAGGAGAAAATATTTTTCTAACATATATAACAGGAAAAGGTTAATATCCATAATATATAAAGAACACTAATGAATCAATAAGAAAAAGGTAACCAAAATTGGTTAACTGAGAATTTACATACAAACAGATAATACACATGTATCATAATCATAAAAGAAGTCAAGCTCAGTGGAAACCAAGGAAATGTAAATTAAAGCAACAATTTTGTAAGTATACTTTTTCATCCATCATATTGATAGATTTAAATGTTGTCAAAGCCTTAGTATAACTGAGAGTTTTATGTGCTACTTGTAAGAGTACAGATTGGAACAACTTTAAATGCTTACACACTCTTGGTCCAGCAATTCCATCCCAAGAAATCTATTCTGCAAAAATAATACCATGTGTATTAGCATTGGTTAAAGTACTAAAAAACTGGGCACAATATAAAGGAGAAAAGTTAAATAAATTATGACTCTTCCATGGAAGGAAGAAAATGGAAAATGATGTAATTGTTAAAAATAATGAGATAGGCATGGGTCCGCATGGAACCTGAACTCCTCCCTCAGCTTCTCTTGCCTCCACGGTGGCAGATTGTCCCAAAATCTGAGAAGAGGGCGGCGTGACCCCCGACACCACCCAAAGGCTCACTGTCACTGCGCTTGAGACAGACCCCGCCAGCCGAAACCCCATCTGCCCTCCGGGCCACACGCCAGTTGTTGCTGTCTCTAAGCTGAACCTGGTCACTTTTTGAGCAAAGAGCCCTGGGATGTGAAGAAAAGGAAACAACAGTCATACACCCAGATAGGTTATTACAGACTGTTGAGGAGAGTGCCCTGTGCTATCAGCCGTGTGGCGGACAGGGTCTTCGTGCTCCAGCTGGGTGTCAGACCTGTGCCTCTGAGCAGGGAGAGCCGAGTTCAGGACATTGGTCCACCAGAGTCCTCCGGCTTCATGTAATATCAAATGGCAAAAGCTCTCCCAGAGATCTCCATCTCAATGCTAAGACCCAGCTCCACTCAACGACCAGCAAGCTACAGTGCTGGACACCCTATGCCAAACAACTAGCAAGACAGAAACACAACACCACCCATTAGCAGAGAGGCTGCCTAAAATCATAATAAGATCACAGACACCCCAAAAAACACCACTGGACGTGGTCTTGCCACCAGAAAGACAAGATCCAGCCTCATCCACCAGAACACAGGCACCAGTCCCCTCCACCAGGA
Organism: Balaenoptera ricei; assembly: GCF_028023285.1. Taxonomy (NCBI): domain Eukaryota; kingdom Metazoa; phylum Chordata; class Mammalia; order Artiodactyla; family Balaenopteridae; genus Balaenoptera; species Balaenoptera ricei. The sequence goes on along the minus strand of NC_082655.1, from coordinate 44,433,002 downwards.
AGCCTACACAGCCCACTGAACCAACCTTAGCCACTGGAGGCAGACACCAAAAAAAACGGGAATGATGAATGTGCAGCCTGTGAAAAGGGACACCAAACACAGTAAGTTAAGCAAAATGAGAAGACAGATAAACACACAGCAGATGAAGGAGCAAGGTAAAAACCCACCAGACCAAACAAATGAAGAGGAAATAGGCAGTCTGCCAGAAAAAGAATTCAGAATAATAAGAGTAAAGATATCCAATATCTTGGAAATAGAATGGAGAGAATATAAGAAACGTTTAACAAGGACCTAGAAGAACTAAAGAGCAAACCAACAATGATGAACAACACAATAAATGAAATTAAAAATTCTCTAGAAGGAATCAATAGCAGAATAACTGAGGCAGAAGAACGGATAGGTGACCTGGAAGATAAAATAGTGGAAATAACTACTGCAGAGCAGAATAAAGAAAAAAGAATGAAAGAATTGAGGACAGTCTCAGACACCACTGGAACAACATTAAACACACCAACATTCGAAGTATAGGGGTCCCAAAGAAGAAGACAAAAAGAAAGGAACTGAGAAAATATCTGAAGAGATTATAGTTGAAAACTTCGTTAATATAAGAAAGGAAATAGTAAATCAAGTGCAGGAAGTGCAGAGAATCCCATACAAGATAAGTCCAAGGAGAAATACTTCAAGACACATATTAACCAAACTATCAAAATTAAGTACAAAGAAAAATGTTAAAAGCAGCAAGGGAAAGGCAACAAATAACACATGAAGGAATCCCCATAAAGTTAACAGCTGATATTTCAGCAGAAACTCTGTAAGCCAGAAGGGAGTGGCAGGACATATTTAAAGTGATGAAAGGGAAAAACCTACAACCAAGATTACTCTACCCAGCAAGGATCACATTGAGATTCGACAGAGAAATTAAAAGCTTTACAGACAAGCAAAAGCTAAGAGAATTCCGCACCACCAAACCAGCTTTACAAAAAATGCTAAAGGAAATTCTCTAGGCAGGAAACACAAGAGAAGGAAAAGACCTATAATAACAAACCCAAAACAAATAAGAAAATGGGAATAGGAACATACATATCGATAATTACCTTAAATGTAAATGGGTTAAATGCTCCCACCAAGAGACATAGACTGGATGAATGGATAAAAAAAAAACCCAAATATATGCTATCTACAAGAGACCCACTTTAGGCCTAGGGACACATACAGACGGAAAGTGAGGGGATGGAAAAAGATATTCCATGCAAATGGAAATCAAAAGAAAGCTGGAGTAGCAATTCTCATATCAGAAAAAATAGACTTTAAAATAAAGACTATTATAAGAGACGAAGAATGTCACTACATAATGTTCAAGGGATCAATCCAAGAAGAAGATGTAACCATTGTAAATATTTATACACCCAACATAGGAGCACTTCAATACATAAGGCAACGGCTAACAGCCATAAAAGGGGAAATCAACAGTAACACAATCATAGTAGGGGACTTTAACACCCCACTTTCACCAATGGACAGATCATCCAAAATGAAAATAAATAAGGAAACACTAGCTTTAAGTGATATATTAAACAAGATGGACTTAATTGATATTTATAGGACACTCCATCCAAAAACAACAAAATACACTTTCTTCTCAAGTGCTCATGGAACATTTTCCAGGATAGATCATATCTTGGTTCACAAATCAAGCCTTGGTAAATTTAAGAAAACTGAAATCATATCAAGTACCTTTTCCGACCACAGTGCTAAGAGATTAGATATCAATTACAGGAAAAAAAATCTGTAAAAATACAAATACATGGAGGCTAAACAATACACTACTCAATAACCAAGAGATCACTGAAAAATCAAAGAGGAAATCCAAAAATAGCTAGAAATAAATGACAGTGAAACATGATGACCCAAAACATATAGGATGCAGCAAAATCAGTTCTAAGAGGGAAGTTTATAGCAATACAATCTTACCTCAAGAAACAAGAAACATCTCAAGTAAACAACTTAGCCTTACACCTAAAGCAATTAGAGAAAGAAGAACAAAAAAAACCCCAAAGATAGCAGAAGGAAAGAAATCATAAAGATCAGATCAGAAATAAATGAAAAAGAAATGAAGGAAACAATAGCAAAGATCAATAAAACTAAAAGCTGGTTCTTTGAGAATATAAACAAAATTGATAATCCATTAGTCAGACTCATCAAGAAAAAAAGGAAAAAACTCAAATTAATAGAATTAGAAATGAAAAAGGAGAAGTAACAACTGACACGGCAGAAATACAAAGAATCATGAGAGGTTACTACAGGAAACTATATGTCAATAAAATGGACAATCTGGAAGAAATGGACAAATTTTTAGGAAAGCACAACCTTCCAAGACTGAACCAGAAAGAAATAGAAAATATAAATAGACCAATCACAGGCACTGAAATTGAGACTGTGATTAAAAATCTTCCAAGAAACAAAAGCCCAGGACCAGATGACTTCACAGGTGAATTCTATCAGATATTTAGAGAAGAGCTAATACCTATTCTTCTAAAACTCTTCCAAAATATAGCAGAGGGAGAAATACTCCCCAAATCATTCTACAAGGCCACCATCAACCTGATACCAAAACCAGACAAAGATGTCACAAAGAAAGAAAACTACAGGCCAATATCACAGATGAACATAAATGCAAAAATCCTCAACAAAATACTAACAAACAGAATCCAACACCACATTAAAAGGATCATACACCATGATCAAGTGGGGTTTATCCCAGGAATGCAAGGATTCTTCAGTATACGCAAATCAATCGATGTGATACACCATATTAACAAATTGAAGGAGAAAAACCATATGATCATCTCAATAGACGTAGAAAAATCTTTTGACAAAATTCAACACCGATTTATGATAAAAACCCTCCAGAAAGTAGGCATAGAGGGAACTTACCACAACGTAATAAAGGCCATATATGACAAACCCACAGCCAACATCGTTCTCAATGCTGAAAAACTGAAACCATTTCCACTAAGATCAGAAACAAGACAAAGTTGTCCACTCCCACTACTATTATTCAACTTAGTTTTGGAAGTTTGAGCCACAGCAATCAAAGAAGAAAAACAAATAAAAGGAATCCAAATCGGAAAAGAAGAAGCAAAACTGTTACTGTTTGCAGATGACATGATACTCTACATAGAGAATCCTAAGGATGCTACCAGAAAACTACTAGAGCTAATCAATGAATTTGGTAAAGCAGCAGGATACAAAATTAATGCACAGAAATCTCTTGCATTCCTGTACACTAATGATGAAAAATCTGAAAGAGAAATTAAGGAAACACTCCTATTTACCATTGCAACAAAAAGAATAAAATACCTAGGAATAAATCTACCTAAGGAGACAAAAGACCTATGTGCAGAAAAGTATAAGACACTGATGAAAGAAATTAAAGATGATGCAAACAGATGGAGAGATATACCATGTTCTTGGATTGGAAGAATTGCCACTGTGAAAATGACTATACTACCCAAAGCAATCCACAGATTCAATGCAATCCCTATCAAACTACCACTGGCATTTTTCACAGAACTAGAACAAAAAATTTCACAATTTGTATGGAAACACAAAAGACCCCGAATAGCCAAAGCAATCTTGAGAAAGAAAAATGGAGCTGGAGGAATCATGCTCCCTGATTTCAGACTATACTACAAAGCTACAGTAATCAAGACAGTATGGTACTGGTCCCAAAACAGAAATATAGATCAATGGAAGAGGATAGAAAGCCCAGAGATAACCCAAGGCACATATGGTCACCTTATTTTTGATAATGGAGGCAAGAATATACAATGGAGAAGAGACAGCCTCTTCTATAAGTGGTGCTGGGAAACTGGACAGCTACATGGAAAGGAATGAAATGAGAACCCTCCCTAACACCATACACAAAAATAAACTCAAAATGGATTAAAGACCTAAATGTATGGCCATACACTATAAAACTCTTAGAGGAAAACATAGGCAGAACACTGTATGACATAAACCACAGCAAGATCCTTTTGACCCACCTCCTAGAGAAATGGGAATAAAAACAAAAATAAACAAATGGGACCTAATGTAACTTGAAAGCTTTTGCACAGCAAAGAAACCATAAACAAGACGAAAACACAGCCCTCAGAATGGGAGAAAATATTTGCAAATGAAGCAACTGACAAAGGATTAATCTCCAAAATTTACAAGCAGCTCATGCAGCTTAATATCAAAAAAACACAAACAACCCAATCCAAAAATGGGTAGAAGCCCTAAATAGATATTTCTGCAAAGAAGATATACAAATTGCCAACAAACACATGAAAGGATGCTCAACATCACTAATCATTAGGGAAATGCTGATCAAAACTCCAATGAGCTATCATCTCACACCAGTCAGAATGGCCATCATCAAAAAATCTACAAACAATAACTTCTGGAGAGGGTGTGGAGATAAGGGAACCCTCTTGCACTCTTGGTGGGAATGTAAATTGATACAGTCACTATGGAGAACAGTGTGGAGGTTCCTTAAAAAACTAAAAGTAGAACTACCATTTGACCCAGCAATCCCACTAGTGGGCATATATCCTGAAAAAAGCATAATTCAAGAACAGTCATCTACCACAATGTTCATTGCAGCTCTATTTACAATAGCCAGGACATGGAAGCAACCTAAGTGTCCATCATCGGATGAATGGATAAAGATGTGGCACATATATACAATGGAATATTACTCAGCCATAAAAAGAAACAAAATTGAGTTATTTGTACTGAGGTGGACGGACCTAGAGTCTGTCATACAGAGTGAAGTAAGTCAGAAAGAGAAAAACAAATACTGTATGCTAACACATATATATGGAATGTAAAAACAAAAAATAAAAAAAGGTTCTGAAGAACCTAGGGGCAGGACAGGAATAAATACGCAGACATAGGGAATGGGCTTGAGGACATGGCGAGTGGGAAGGGTAACCTGCGACAAAGTGAGAGAGTGGCATGTACATATATACACTACCAAATGTAAAGTAGATAGTTAGTGGGAAGCAGCCACATGGGACAGGGAGATTAACTCGGTGCTTGTGACCCCCTAGAGGGGTGGGATAGGGAGGGTGGGAGGGAGGGAGATGCAAGAGGGAGGAGATATGGAGATATATGTGTATGTAAAACTGATTCACTTTGTTATAAAGCAGAAACTAACACACTATTGTAAAGGAATTATACTCCAAAAGATGTTAAAAAAATACATATATAATGAGATAGATGGAAGGAGCTGATGAAGAGATAAATGGATTTGTAACAACAACAAAACACAGGATAGTAGGCACATTATGTTCACATTATTATTGAATATATATGAAAATGTATACAAAATAACTGGAATGATATCAATTAATTTGGCAAATATTTAGTGAACACTTAGATGTGTGCTATCGATTGTTCTCAGGCGCTAGATTTATGGCTATGACAAAACAGGAAGATAAGTACTATTTTGTTTACCTTTATGGTGTTGGGTTTGGTAGTAAAGAGGGATTTAATTGTTTTTATATGTTACTATATTGTATGAATTTCTTTTTGACTGATATGTATTCATATGCTACTTTTATGAATTTAGAATATAAGGTAAAAAAGAGAAAAAAAGAAAAAAAGTAAACCCATAGGTACTTCTTGTTCATTTGAATGTTACAATTCTATTGGCATAAGTCTGAATTTAACTGATTTGATAATTATGTATTTAGATACTTTTGCATTCACACTTACTGATTTATTTATCAGCAAGAGACTAAAAGAGTGTTTATACACACACTGAAAGATATAGTGTTAAACATGTAGTTTGCTTTCATATGTTCTATGAAAGGAAACAATTTCAGACACATCCAGAAATCATTATCTGAAAGGCCGAAAGATATTCGTATATATCAAAGAAATTCTCCATTTCCTTAGTGAGGGCATATATGGCAGCCAAAAATACATTTTTTTTCGAGTGATAGTTTAATTTGAGGAGAAAGAAAGAGCTTGCACAAATAATTTGAAATAAATCATTTTAAGCAGATGCATATTCATTCAAAATAAGTAATTATAGCTGTGTTTACACAACATTTATAATTTATTTAGTTCTTTCACAATGATGTGCTTTATCACAGTATATAGAGTTAGTTTTACAGCGTATGTTCTGCAGAACATGGTACAAGAGAAAATCGCATTTTCAAGGCTTTTCTCTATCCTTTTGTCATCATTATTTACGTGAATTGTTCAAGTAGGTATACATAACCCTCAAGGAAAAGCAAAGTTCTTCTTTGTCCACACTGAGTTTGAGGTAGTCAATTTAGTAGGATTTAGAATTTAGAAAAATGGCTAAGATGTGACATATCAATTTGGGAGTCTCTGGTACCAAAATGGTAGCTGAAGCCTGGCCATAAGTGCAATATAGCCAAAGAAGAGAGCATGTAATGAACAGAAAAGGCTGATAATGAAATTTGGGGGGCCATGAAACGTTACAGGATGGTAGAAGGAAGTGTATCCAGTAAAAGGGACAGAATCTGGAAATAAGAGTGTCACTGACAACCTGAAATCTACTTTGGAATACGAAGTTGAATTATTGAAAAGTTAACCTCATCTTCCCTATATTTGCCTTCTAGGTTCTTTCCTTATCCTCAGAGTCATTACTTAGATATAAAAAGGTTCCAAATGCAACTGTGCCAAACACACAAGTAAGGCTCAACACTTGGTTTATTGGTTTTGCTTGGAAATATTTTATGATTCAGTGAACTATGTATTTGGCCAGTTTAATTGCAACTGAAAATTGGAGAGGTTTAATTTACCTGTTTATGCAGTCACTTAAATGTCTAAATTTCTGCAATTTTTTTCTTTTAAGGAGATGTGATAACAGGCACCTATTATATCTTCTAGCCAAGTCTGCTCATTATATACACATATCTCTCATTAATACAAATTTGTGGTTTATTTTGTTGATGTCAAAATTGGTTTGTATAATCTGCTTCCTAAGGTGATAAAAAAAATCCTTAGATTTCAATACATTGTTTACTTGATGTAACTAAATCAGTAAAGACACTTATATTTCTCCTATAATATACTGGCTTTATAAGTAAGAAGAATTGGAAATTCTTGTTCAGATATGTTTCAGAGTGGTGATATTCGTGTTTTTGAAATTATTCAACTTTTAAAATTAATCCAATAAGACATTATCTCCGAAGGGTGGGGTTATAATTTTTTATGGGCTGATTTACGTGTTTTCAACAGAAATGCTCAAATTAATTAAATGTTAAGTTTGCTCTTCTTTTTTTTCTGTTATGTAGATTCAGTTGGTCTAAAAATGTTGTTTGGTTGAATTTACACTAGTTTAGAAATGTGTGCATTAAAGCTGCATTTCCCTAGAATAAAAAGCTGATTTCTCAGGCCCTAAAACACACCAGGAGTTAAATACCACTTATCCAGTCAAATAAGAGGTATTTTTGAAGCATTACAAAAGGACAGAATAGACAAATATTATGGTCCAGTGATTCTGATAAATACAAATGATCCCAAACCTTCAATCCAAGAACAAAGTATAAGCAATGCCCAGTTTTCCTGAACTCCCTAGAGAAGAAATAATGGAAATAATTGTAATGCTGGAAAAAAGGTTAGCAAATAAGAATCTAGTTAGGTTCCCTGTACAATCTCTTACAAAGAAAAAAATCGCAGAGCCTCACACATGTGTAGGTGAGTGTTCGAAGTTCTGATTGCTTATCTGAACTCTCCAACGTTTGGCAGCATGCCCACCTTCAGGGCAGACCCTGTCATCCTTGGCATGAAACAGAATGAGGTGATCTGAACCTAGGAGTCAATTTCTTCTCTAGATGCATGTGTGCAACTCCTATTAATCTTAATGAGAATTATGTTTGCACATTGAGGCAGGATAAATCCCTTCGGGAGGAATCTTTTCCTTGGATGCATACGCGTAATTTCCATTAAAGGGACAAAACCCCAAGGGAAACGTACATGGGCGCCTGAGGGCAAGCTCTGACCCTTTGCATAAAAAACACGGCACAAATCACAGGTCATCTTAAGCTTGTAGATGCCAAAATATAAGAGGTAAGTGAGCATTTATTTAAGCCTGAAATTTGTATTCAGTTGATGTGGATTTCTCTGAGAACTACCTTTAATTTGTGATCGTATAAAGAAGAAATGACTACCAAACTATAGAATCCAATCTTATAATTAGGATATTTGTTAAAGAACAGAAACCAATATAAGGTGAATAGTGTCATATATATTTTTAAAAGAAATAACACACACAAAAAAGAAATAATACAATTGAAATGAAAGAGACAATGAAAACTGAGTTAATGAAAAAAGTAACCTATTTCACATACTCTTGCTTCCAAAGGAGACTTCGAAGATTATGGACGATTTAAGTCTTTTCATCAGTGAATCCTGTGTGAAAACTTTTTAAGTGGCCCTAATATGTAATGAATAACCTCAGGGCAGAGATCTGTTTGAAGGTGATATGATTGATGGTCTATCATTCCTAATTCACTGTTTATACTGGTAGCGAGCCTACTGGGAAAATACCTCATTCATCAGGGTATTAGTGAATTCAACCAACGTATGGCACCTTCATTTTAACAAACTAAAGGAGAAAAGCTAAATGGGGGAAATTGACAACCATCTCTGATTCTATGATAATGCAATTAGGCTGCCCCTCTCCAGAGCTTTTGCTAATTCACAAAACAGCTTCAGTCGGCAGGTCATAAATATATGATCATTTTTCACACTTTGAAAAGTAATGATGCCTTGACATGAATCAATAAATCTTGGTGAAGTCCTTTATACTTTTTATGTTCAGCATGCAAGTCAGTTTTAAAACTCATGTGTATTAAATCTGACTTGCTATACAGCCTGTGTTTACACAATCTAATTTAACAAAGTCTCAAATAAACGTGTAAATGAAGTGTTTATAGTAAGCACAAGGAAAGTTTCCCTTTCATTGAGAAAGTGTGATATGGTGCATCAAACTATTTTAATTTGCACCCTGAAATACCCATATTTGCAAATGTGCCACATACAGAGAGCTGTTGCTCTTAAAATTTGGTAGTTTCTATATTGAGCTTTGCATGTTATGCTCAATAGATGAATAAAAAAAAAATTTCTACTGCATATGACACAGTATGTAATACATTATTTATCTAAAATAGATTTGTTGCAAAACATCCAGAAACACTAATAACACTCTTCCAGTCCAAAAAAAATGTTTGCTCATCTTTCTAAAACAATTGCATAAAAATCCGTGCAAACATATATACATGTATTAAGTAGAAAATATACACAGTAGCACAACATTTTTCTAACAATCATAGCTCTGCATACTCTACAGGGAATAGGAAGATGGACAGGCTAATGAATACAGCAGGTAGCAAGCAGTTGAGGTTTGCTTAAGGATGAATTATCAAACAGGAACAAATTGCCAATTTAAAGAGGTTATACTATATAGTACATAGCATTTTATTTTTTATTCTTGGAATGGTTGACAATTTTCCTGGATGAAAACTGTAATGATACCAAATCGTAAATGTACCTGCTGTGCTGTCATTCCCATTAAACTCTCCCTTTGTTTTGTTTATTCACTGTCCCTGGTTGCAAAAAAGAAAAAAAAAAAATGTGCCTTAAGACAGGGGGGGACAAAGCAGTACTTTCATCAAAGACCTGGACAACAATATGTTTTTAAATTAAAAATAAAACAGTTGGTGCTTGGCTCATGAGTTTTTCACTGTCGTTTGGAATTGTTGATGAAAATAAATATTGCATAGAAAATGATTTCTGAAGTGTTCATGCATTCTGCTCGAATATCTCCATTACTCGATATTTGCTATGATGAGTAATTGATATGATATACTATCTATAAATAGACTGTATCCACAATACAACATCAAGGGCGTGATGGGAAATCGATTCCACTGGTTGAAATTTCCATGTTGTCTTATGGTCTGTAAATCTAGCCTTACTCATACATATTCCCTACATACTGAGCAAAAGTGGTAGATTCTAAAAAACTTTAATTTTTTAAAACCAGATTACCAAATCACAAATTATCTCATAAAGATAATTTGGAAAAGCCATTTTGAGAATACCCTTCAAATGTTCAGAGAGAGACACCAATCAGTAATTGAGAACTAATATTACAGAGGGATTTATATGCAGATCTATACACAACACATTGAACTCTTTTGCATTTCTCATTGTAGCGGATCCTGATTTGATTTTGGGTAAAATATGCAGTTCCCTCCAAAATAACCATCTTTACTTCAAAACAGGCTATGCAAAGTGGTGTGAAACAACCTCTAAAATTATTGGACTGAATCCTATGTCTTGTCCTCTAATTCTGATCATGAGTCTGTTGGAGGCCTGGATTCATTTTATAAAGGCTCTTGCAAGGAAAATATTTGGATTAATGATATAATTTAGTGACAGTAGGTCTAACCTCAGCTGAGTGACAATAGAATTGAAAAAGTAACCAGTGGGATAGATGTGACCGTGGCTGTTGGGGCAGCAGCAGGGAGGCTGCAGGGGTCACTCTGATTGGCATTGTCACTTTCCCCATTCATCAAGCAAGGCCAGACTTCCTGAATCATTTCCCAGACGGGGCAGCTCGTCAGTTTAAACACCTGATATGAAGCCATCCGTCATCTGATAACATGATCGTTGGGCTGCAGCTGGCTGGGTGCTCTGCAGCCCGAGTGCACATGTGATGGACTGAAGCCAGGGAGGCAGGCTTAGTCGCATTGCCCTCCCTTGATAGGATTTGCAGTCCTCTACTGGACCATGGAACAGGTGGAGGCTGAGTGAGAATGAAAAAATTACCATGTGTTGCAGGGATTAGAGCCTTACATACTCACCGCTCCGCCTGAATACCAATCAAAGCCAGACAACCAAACTTGAGTCAGACCAACTTCAGGCCTGGCCATAGAACAGGGAATTAGAAGATATGCAAAAACACTGGAAGACCTGGTTTCCTGCACTAAGAACAACTTTTAACATTTGTAATCCGCCTAAATTTTTTCTAAACCAAATGGCTGGAGATGAGATTTTTCTCTAAAATTCTTCAACTTTCTTTTTCTTTTCTTTCTTTTTTTAAAAATAAACAAAGCAACTTAAGCATTTTTAGAAGAGAGAGAGAGAGAAAAAAAAAAAGAGTAATCTCTAGGGAATCATCACAAATCCTGTTATTTTATGCTTACCATGGAGAAAAAACTAATGCAACAAAGAGAATCAGACAAAGAGACAAATTATGCACACTTAAACTGAAAGTGTTTATTGCCATGTGAAGTATAATTATGCTGATTTAAAATGTTCACTGCTCAGACAGTCTAGAGCTTATCAGAATAAGGGCTAACCTTTTACTAGAGACTGAGGCTTTTGCTGAATTCCACAGAAGCATGGAAAATAGGGCTGTGCGGAAGGGTGGCCTCATTTCTCACCCTGGTGGACTACTCTGTGAAACCATCCCTTTATTCGTAAAAATTAAAATCCCTCAGTTGGAGAGTCCATAACTGAGATAACAAGTTAACTAGTGAAGACTTAATCCTCTTATGTCCTTTAGTGGAATAACATAAAGAAGTTTATTGTGCTTAGCATATGACACTCCTTATTGTCATAATTCCTAGCAAGGGTCTATTCTAGTTTATTTGCTGTTCTCTGCTAATGGTGAGCTCTTTCTCTCCCTCCCTCTCTCATTCTCTGTCTCAGATGAATGATTTGGTGTCTCCACCCTAAATGACTTGTGTCTCCAAGAAACCTCTCCACAGACTTGATTTTGCAGCTGTGAAGGGGTGGAGCCATTTCTGATGCAGATTCTACATCTAGTTTCCATTTCCTCCCCATCAAATTTTCTGTTCAGGGTACTTCGTCTATCTTCCAGGGACACATGTGTGAGTACCTGTCTATTCCTACTTAGAAGGGAATTTTAAATAATTATTCATACGTATAGGAAAAAAACTAAAACCAAGAACTGCCAGCCTCCTAAACTGTAGAGCAGTTTTGCCTTCCTTCTCCTTTCTTCACCTGTATTTACAGTTAAGTTTTATGCCCAAATAGTAAACATAAAATCTCACAAGGATGTTACTGAGAAGAAATAAGGAAAGATAGGCAAATAAATAAGAATTTAAGATAGCATACATATTTTAGAGATATAATATTGAGAGGAAAGACCGGAAGTTAGACCCACCAGTGTTCAGATCTTAGTATTGCTGAAACTCATTATGTAACTTCAGACAAGTTATTTAACTTCTCTGAACTAAAAAGTTTTATCTGTGAAATGTGATTATTTAATATTATTCATTATTAAATACCTTTTTCAATTGTTTAAAAAGGTTAAACATCATACTGAATTTAAATAGCTAACATAGTATTTGGCCCATAGTAAGATCTCCATTAATAGTAGCTGTTGCTATATTGCTCTATAAACATTGCACAAATAACAATAAGACAATTTACTCACAATAGGGAAAATTTTGCATTTTAGTTCAATAACGTTCTTTGAGGGTTTACTTTGTGCCAGTTGCCATGCCAAGGATGAGAGATAAAAGGACATTTAAGACATAGTCCTTCTCCCTCACGAGTCTAGGCCAAGGTTGCTAAAGTTGCACAGGAAAATTTTTTTATGATACACTTTTTTTTTTTCTTTTAAAGATTATATCAGTCATTGTAGAATTTAAAGCACAAATTTTCCCCAACATACTGGTGTAACACATAAAATAGTCCTAACACTGCTTTGATTAGTGTAAAATATTTTCACATCTTGAAATAAAGAAAGTTTAGTGATTAAAATAGTATATTCTCTTGGTCTGTAATTCACAGCAATTCATTTTACAAATATTTGAAAACATAAAAATGCAGTCTGCTGTGTAAAGTCCAAAAATTCAGAGTTAAATAAGATGCAGTTTTGCAATCAGTTGAGGTGGCAGAAGTAAAAATAACTGTTTTATGATCTGAAATATACTATAAAAGACGTTTGTAATAAATGCAATGAGAAAACAGAGTGAGCATAATTAATTTTGTGTAGGGCATGTTGTCATTGGGGAAATCTTTGTAGGGGAGATAATATTTAAACAATGAGTAGGATTGAAAAGAGGCAAAGTTCATTCTAGGTTGAGAGAACAGCACAAACAAAGGCTCAGAGGGACTCCTGAGAATGCAAAGAGCATTTCATTTATTCATTCAACAAATATTTGAAAGTAAATGTTTATCAAGTTTTATACAAGATGACCTTGTAAATTTACACTTTGAAGCATCCTTCTGTTCCAAATATAAAACAATAGATAAAATTTTAAACACAAACATTTAAAAAGGTTTAGCTGTGCTAAAAACAATAAAATGAAACAAAGTAAACATCTTTGTGGAATAGATACAAAATAGAAATGCTTGGTGGTCAGTTGAGGTGTGGATGAAGGACTAGGGTTGCCAGTTGCTGGGTATAAAACCTGGTAGTTCATGCTTGTGAGGTGAATTCCTCCCTGTGAGGTGGGAGAGAAGAGGCAAGCTCACTAATTGAAACCAGGGGCTGGGGAAGGAGGCCCCCTGTTGTAAAAGGCATAGAAATATGGCTTATATGAAGCCACGGGAGACAGAAGAAGCAAACACAGCCTTGTGACCAGAAATGGAATCAAGCCTTAAGATGACTTTGTGACAGAAACTGTAAAATTCTTGATGTCTCTGTTATATAACATTTAATCTTCAATATAGGATATGGCTTTGCTATGGGAGACTTGGGGGACCAGGTAGAAGCACTACAAAACTGGACATGGAAGAAAAAACAGAGAAAGAAATTCTGGAGATAACTGATAATTCCTAAAGCCAGGGGAGGAAAAACCCTAATACTGAGAAAGTAATCAAGAACATAAAAACTTTCTATATTAATTCATTTCATAAAAGTTAATGTGGTAGAACAACTGATATTTATTTTAAAATAAATACGTTTAGGAAGTTCAGGGAGATGCATGAAGAAATAACATCCGTAAAGAACAAAAAAATAATGAAATAAAACCCAGGATGAAATGAAGCAAAAAAAGGCTGGATGTGAAAAAGAGTAATTAAAAATCCTGAAAATGAATAATATATCCAGTGAAATTAAAAACTCTATTGATGAAATACACTCTACATTAGACACAGGCAAAGAGGAATTAGTAAATTGGAAGAGAGTAATGAATAATTCACCCAGAAAGCAGCAGAGTTAGAGATGAAAAATATGACTATGAAAGGGCATTTTAGATACCTGGAGAATACACTGACAGGCTCCTGTATACATCTAGTAACAGTACCAAAATGAAAAGAGTACCTTGCAGCAAATGGAAAGGAAGAATGATGAGACTGACAGCAAACTTCTTCCCAGTAAGAGTATGTGTCAGATGTGTATCCATATAATCAGCTAAAGGAAAATAGCTGCCAGTTTAAAATTTTGTACCTAGTTGAATTACCATTTAATGCAGAGGTCAAAATGAAGACATTTCAGGCATACAGAGACTAAGGGAGATTGCAACAGTCAGATACTAAAAGAACTATTAAACAGGAAGGGATGGAACACATGCAAAAACTTTGAGCAAATTAGTAAATTCAGTAATATACTAATTGGAAAATAAAATACATTTTTTTTGTGTATGTTTAGAACAAAAGTAGGGGCAGTAAGTGTGTAGCTAGCATAGGCTATGAGCTTTGTGATCTGAGAAAAATAGAACTATTGTGTGACTTTAGACTTTTTAGAAAAATTTCCACAGCTGTTCAGAGTATTGGATGCTCATGGCTCAAAGCTGAGTCTCTATCATTTGAATTGTTCCTTCACCCAAGGTTAGGCCCCTTTCTGGGGGCAGCCCATATCCAACAACTTGTTGATGTAGAAATACAAAAGTCTGGCTTTTTTGCCTCAGAGTTGGACAACTCTGAAGGGTCATCCCAACTCCATAATATCTCATGGGATCTGCTGAGGTCTCTCTTGTATCTGTCTCTCAGTTCAACTTCTCCTTCAGCCCAGTGCTTGCTTTCCTTTTTTCTTACAACATTTCTCAAAAATCTTTAGCATGCAAATCTCTGTCTCAGAGTCTGTTTCCAGGGATACTGACCTAGAAAAATTTGGAACCAGAAATGGTCCCAGGAAGCAGACTCTAAAATGGGATATTAGAGCTGGGTCACTCACTGACCAGATGACAGAACTCCATCACTGCTGGTAGGTGGAGTACTGATAACCCCTAGAATGATGTAGCAGTGAAAGAGCTAAAATTTTATCAGTGATGACCAGGGATTGGACACCAGTGGAACAGAATGCACTGGCAAGGAAAAGATCTCAGGCTTTGAGAGATTTATAGGAAGTAGTAACTATATGGACCATGGAATTGGATGGCTTTTGCCATCAGTGAGAAAGAAGCACAATGCTTTAGCAGGCTTCTTTGCATTCTGGAGGAGGCATATTTCACTCCGGAGAATATTACCCTGATCCATTTAGTAGGTTGAGCCCAGAGCAGAACAGAGTCCGGCAGCATGTCTAGATACAGGACAAGCAGTTTTGCTACTTGGACCACATAACCTTGCAGGTCCAATGATATTAATGGTATATGTGGTAGAAAAATGCTATGGAATTTAAGGCAAGCCCCAGTAGGAAAATCATAACCTAGACTCCTAGGATTTTGGAGTAAGGCCATGTCATCCACTGCAGAAAATTATGCTCCATTTTAAAAACAGCCTCTGGCATGCTACTGGGCCCTGGTTGAGAGGAAGCCTCTGAGGATGGAAACTCAAATAACCATGTGATCAGAACTGACCCCCATGGAATGTGTTCTGTCAGAACCATCATGTTATAATGTTGGGAAAGCCCAATGCAGTTCATTAATAATGTGGAAGTGAGATTAGGCAAGATTGGGGCCAGAAGCTGCAGGAAATCTTGAAAAGCAAGTGGCCCAGGCTTCTATGTCATCCATCACCTATGGCTACATCGGAGGTTTCTTGTTATCAGACGAGAAAGGAGAAAGGTCTAACATAATTTATGGATGAGTTGACTTCCTATGTGGGTTAAAGTTGAAAGCGGATTGCTCAGGAGTGGCCCTAAAAGAGAGTTGTGAGGGAAAATCCTCCCAATGGAAAGAGCTTTAGGTGGTTCATCTGGTCATCTATTTTGTATTTTGATGAAGTCCAATTTGGCAGTTTTTGCTTTATGATTTTCACTTTTTGTGCAAACTAAGAAATTATTGCCTAACCTAACATCATGAAGATTTTTCTCCTATGTTTCCTTCCAGAATTTTATAATTTTATGTTATACATTTAGGTCTGTGACCCTTTTCAAGTTAATATTTTATATCTTATTAGGTAAGGGTTGAGGTCTCCCCCCCCTTTTTGTTTATATATGTTCTAGCACCATTTGATGAAAACAATATTATCTCTCCATTCAATTAACTTGGCACCTTTGTCAAAAGTATGCCATATATATGTAGATGACCAAAGATAATTAAGAAATAATTAATAAACTTTGTTTTTTTAATAGTTTCAGATTTATAGAATAATTGAACTGATAGCACATAGAATTCCATATACCTACTCCACTCTCACCCCTTAACCCTTATCCCCACACAGAGTTTGGTCTATTATTAATATCTTGTATTAGTGCAGTACATTTGTTACAGTAAATGAGCCAATATTGAAGCATTATTATTAACTATAGTCAATAACTACATTGTTTCATTCTTTGTGTTGTACAGTTCTAGGGGTTTTGAAAAATGCATAACATGTATCCACCATTAGTTTTACACAGAATAGCGTCACCACCCTGAAAAATCTGTGTTCAAGCTATTCATTTTATACCTCCCTCCCTTGGAATCCTTGGCAGCCAATGATATTTTTATTGTCTCTATAGTTTTGTCTGTTCCAAAATGTCATATAGTTGAAATCAGACAGTATATAGCTTTTTCAGACTGGCTTCTTTCATTTATCAATATGCATTTAAGGTTCCTCCATGTCTTTTCATGGCTTGATAGCTCATTTCTTTCTTTATTTTTTTAATTAGATCTTTATTGGAGCTTAATTGCTTCACCATACTGTTAGTTTCTGTTGTACACCAAAGTGAAACAGTCATAGGCATACATATGTCTCCATATCTCCTCCCTCTTGAGCCTCCCTCCCATCCTCTCTATCCCACCCCTCTAAGTCATTGCAAAGTACCGAGCTGATCTCCCTGTACTATGCTGCTGCTTTCCACTAGCTAACTATTTTACACTCAGTAGTGTATATATGTCAATGCTACTCTCACTTCGCCCCAGCTTCCCCCTCCCACCCCGTGTCCTCAAGTCCATTCTCTATGTCTACATCTTTATTCCTGCCCTGCAACTAGGTTCATCAGTACCATTTTTATTTTCTGACTTACTTCACTCTGTATGAAAGACTCTAGGTCCATCCACCTCACTACAAATAACTCAATTTTGTTTCTTTTTATGGCTGAGTAATATTCCATTGTATATTTGTGCCACATCTTCTTTATCCATTCATCTGTTGATGGACATTTAGGTTGGTTCCATGTCCTGGCTATTGTAAATAGTGCTGCAATGAACTTTGTGGTACATGTCTCTCTTTTTTTTTTTTTTTTAATCAGTCATCAATTTTATACACATCAGTGTATACACGTCAATCCCAATCCTCCAATTCAGCACACCACCATCCCCACCCCACCGCGGTATTCCCCCCTTGGTGTCCATATGTTTGTTCTCTACATCTGTGTCTCAACTTCTGCCCTGCAAACCGGTTCATCTGTACCATTTTTCCATACATGCGTTAATATACGATATTTGTTTTTCTCTTTCTGACTTACTTCACTCTGTATGACAGTCTCTAGATCCATCCACGTCTCAACAAATGACTCAATTTCGTTCCTTTTTATGGCTGAGTAATATCCCATTGTATATGTGAACCACCTCTTCTTTATCCATTCGCCTGTCGATGGGCATTTAGGTTGCTTCCACGACCTGGCTATTGTAAATAGTGCTGCAATGAACATTGGGGAGCATGTCTCTTTTTGAATTATGGTTTTCTCAGGGTATATGCCCAGCAGTGGGATTGGTGGGTCATATGGTAGTTCTATTTTTAATTTTTTGAGGAATCTCCATTCTGTTTTCCATAGTGGTTGTATCAATTTACATTCCCACCAACAGTGCAGGAGGGTTCCCATTTTACCACACCCTTTCCAACATTTATTGTTTCTAGATTTTTTGATAATAAAAAGTATGGAATGCTCCACGAATTTGCATGTCATCCTTGCACAGGGGCCATGCTAATCTTCTCTGTATCGTTCCAATTTTAGTATATGTGCTGCCAAAGCGAGCATGCTCATTTCTTTTTATGACTGAATAATATTACATTGTATAGATGTACCATAGTTTGTTTATCCATTCATGTATTGAAGACATATTGGTTGCTTCCAGGTTTTGGTGATTATAAATAAAGCTGATATAAACATTCATGCACAGATTTTTGTGCAGACATACATTTTTAACTCAGTTGGGTAACTAGGAGCACAGTCACTGGATTGTAAGGGAAGATTATGCTCAGCTTTGTAAGAAATTGTCTTCCAAAATGATTGTACCCATTTTGCAGTCCCACCAGCAATGAATGAGAGCTCTTGTTGCTCCACATCCTCACCAGCATTTGGGATTATCAGCCTTTTGCTTTTGTTTTTTTTTAATTTTAGCCATTCTAATAGGTGTGTAGTGTTGTTTTAGTTTGCAATTCCCTAATGACTTATGATGTTGAGCATCTTTTCATTTGCTTATTTATTTGCCATCTGTATATCTTCTTGGGTGAAGTTTCTGTTTAGATCTTTTACGCATTCTAAAAGTTCGGTTGTTTGTTTCCTTATTGTCTAGTTTAGAAAGTTTTCTGCATGTTTTGAACACAAGTTCTTATTTGGATATGTGTTTTGCAAATATTTTCTCCAAGTTTTGGCTTGCCTCTTCACCTAAGAAAATTTTAAACTAAGTTTTTAATGTCAATAATTTAAAGTAACTGCTATGAAAAGAAATCAATAGCTTCCAAACTGGTATAGAAATTAAAAAAGCACTAGAAAGCATTAAAAATCTATAAATGAAGACTATTAGAGTAAAGATGCAAACACAACATGGTAATTGGAAAGTGAAAGATAGAAAACAGAGATACGGACAAATATATCAATCACAACAAGTGTAAGCATATTAAACTCTCCTATTAAAATATCTCTAGTATCAAACTGGACTAAAATACATTACTATTAACAGAACATACAGAAGAGTTGATAATTAAGAAATGAAAAAATAGTTGAGTAAGTACTCTGAAGATAATAAATAGAAAGTTATTTTAGCTATGTTAATATCAGACAAAATAGAATTCATTTATTTATTTATTTAAATTTTATATTTTAATTAATTAATATTTTTTGGCTGCGTTGGGTCCTCGTTGCTGTGCGCAGGCTTTCTCTAGCTGTGGCAAGCGGGGGCTACTCGTCGTTGTGATGCACAGGCTTCTCATTGTGGTGGCTTCCCTTGTTGCAGAGCATGGGCTCTAGGTGCATGGGCTTCAGTAGTTGTGGCACACAGGCTCAGTAGCTGTGGCTCACGGGCTCTAGAGCACAGCCTCAGTAGTTGTGGCATACGGGCTTAGTTGCTCCACGGCATGTGGGATCTTCCCGGACCAGGGTTCGAACCCATGTCCCCTGCATTGGCAGGTGAACTCTTAACCTCTGTGCCACCAGGGAAGTCCCCAAGATAGAATTTAGAATGTATTCCTGGAATGAAAGGATGACTCACCACCAGAAAAAAATACCATAACACAACACATCAAATTTATAGATTAAGGAAAAAACCGCTTAATTATATCAATAGATATATAAGCATTTGACAAAATTCAACATTTAGGTATAGTCAAATAATGTTGCTATGCCACAGTTAAAATCAATTAACTAGAGCTAAAAGCAACCCAACATAGATATATTTTGAAAATGTAATGTTGGACAAAAATGTTATAAAATAACATCTATTATATGATATCATTTGTATAAAGTTTAACTGCTTGCCAAAGCAATATCATGTTGTATATGGATATAAAATCTATTATATTGAAAAATATAAGAATATCTTCAGGAAAGTTAAACACTAAATTTTTAATAGTGATTACCTCTTGGGAGGGGAGAGTACCCTCTTGGGAGGGTTTCAACTTTATTTGTAATATATACAATTAAAATCAGAAGCAAAACAATAGTACGTATTTATTGAATTTTACCTTTGGAAGACATTTTCTAGGCACTGAAAATATTGGGATGAGTGGGTCTTGATCTCTGCTTTCAAAATACTCTCATTTCAGGATATGGGACATAATTGTATCTAACATAGATTTTATAAGGCCCTTATTGGTTCTCATGTGAATTGCCACAACAGTAATTCTACTAAATGCTTCATACGTGTTGGCTATTATTATTACTGTTAAGAGAACTGGATAATTCATGCAGACATTGTTAATAACAACTGCACATACAGCATGAGCTTATTGCTTATATTAGGAGAAAAAATGTAAATCTTAAGTCTATTTCCTAGTAAAAGGTAGTAGGTTGTATATTGTGCTTTATGAGACTGTCAATCACTAGATTAACAGACTATATTAATCTTCCCCACCTCGTCTTTTAATCTAGGCAAATAGCCCCAGTATTCAGCACAATAAGTTGCACTAGTGAAATCAGCCTATAATTGACTTGTTACTGTAAGAGAATTAAGTTGAGAACCATGGAAGAAGGTAGGATAGATACGGAGCTAGGAACAGAATCCAGAAGGCAGAGATAGGGACAGAATCAAAGGATATCCAGACCTGGAAGAGACTCCCAATCCACAGGACTGGAAGTAAAAATAAAGAAAAAAATCGTTCTAAATCTTTTCTTCATGTCACTTGCAAAAAAAAAAAATTTTTTTTTTCTTTATTTAGGGAAACATAATTCTTTTGCATGGTTAATTTCTCCAAATTATAAAATGTTTCTCAGAAACAACATGAAATACATTTAGATATTTTTCTATACATTTATAAAACTCTTAAAAGCCATTTATAGCCCTTAAAATTATCGGCTCCATTTACACTTCCTGTTCTGTAAATGAATCTGAATCAATAGTTTTATGGTTCTGAATGTATTTAGTAAAACAGTTTCCCCCAAACAACATACACCTCATGCCTGATACTCAAATTTATTTTATGTCTAATCTACTCAAAATGAAACGTAAAGGTGCAGTGAAAACCCAGGAAGTAATATAAATACACAAAGAGCAGAAGGATCATCCAAGATATATTTTCTTGCGTCGCATCAATATTCAATATATGTGAACAGAGAAGTTAGATATAAATTCCTTTTGCAAAATAATGAATAATTAAAGTGAATTTTAAAGTATGTTTTATTCAATTACCTCTGGAATTTTCAACGAAGGTATATGTTTATAATAATAAGCAGGAAAAACCTGAAGGCAAATATTTCACTTTTTGTAGTTCCAAGTTATGCTTTTTAACTATAGAAGATGATTATACCTTTTAACCACAGAAGAAATTTCAAGAAAATTGTGTATGTAATATAGATTAAAGAATAGCATAAGATCCATAGTAAATATCCTTTCAGCAAGCATCAGATATTTGAAGAAGTCTAATTGACATTTTTGTGTATTTTTCTTTTTAAGGTAGTGACATAGGTACATAAGATTGTGTAATAATAAGGAGCTTTAGTTGCTCTTAAAATAAAAATTATCAAATGCACATTTCTTATGTATTTGGAATGCCTTAAAAATTCCATATCTGAACTTGAATGAGAGATTACAGATTTTGGGATTGTTTGGACTGGATATTAGAAGGATAAAGGGTTATTATGAGAACATTCTTCATTTTTACCTGAGGATGAAGCAAGAGGAAATTAGCTTAAATTGTTTTAAAAGAGGCTGAGTCAACATGACTCAATTCAAGATCATTTTGACTGAGTTGACCAGTTAACAGGGTTCCACTTAAATGACTGATTGGATCAATTCAGCAAACAATCCATTAGCCAGTTATTTTGGCAAAGAATGCAAATGCAAAGCCTTTGATTAGAAGGAAGTACTCCTTTAATTAAACATTAGGGAATAAATTCAAGTAAGATTATAGGCTCTATCCCTAAAGGTCTTTCAAATTAAAGTAGACAGCTATATAGATTGAATGGTTTAATCAGTCAATGAATATTTATTTAGTACCTACTTTGTTCCTAACACTAAACTATTCAAAACAAGGGACTAGATAAGAAAATCAACTGAAATAACTTACAGTCTTTTATGAGGTTGAATTTTGTCCCCCCAAAAGATATGTTGAAATCCTAATCCTCAGTACCTATGAATGTGACCTTATTTAGAAACAAGGCCTTTGCAGATGTAATTAGGTTAAGAGGAGATCATTAGGATGGGCCCCAATCCAATATAACTGGTGTCTTTATAAGAATAGAAGACAGAGAGATGAGGAGGGAAGATGGCCATGTGAAGACACAGAGGAAGAAGGCCATGTGAAGATCAAGATAGAGGTTGAAGTGATGCATCTACAAGCCACAGAATGCCAAAGATTATCAGCAACTGGCAGGAACAATGAGATTGACATGGAAAAGATTCTTAGAGCTTTCAGAAAGAACCAAGTCTGCTGACACTTTGATTTCAAATTTCTAGCCTCCAGACTGTGAGACAATAAATTTCTGTTGTTTTAAGCCACTGAGTCTGTGATATTTTGTTATGGCAGCCTTAGGAATACATAATGATTAAATTATTTTTTCTCACTTTGTACATTAAAATACAGTATGATCTTTTATAAGCCATCAACTCATTCTTTTTTTAAAATGGATTTTAAAAAAACAGCTTTATTAGCATATAATTCACATACCTGATAATCTACTCATTTGAAGTGCACAGTTAATAAACATTAGACTGGAAATTGTAAGACTCCTAGAAGAAAACAGAGGGAAAAATTTCTTGACATCGGTCTGAGTGATGATTTTTTGGATATGATCAAAAAAGCACAGACAACAAAAGTTAAAATAGAGAAATGGAATTGCATCAAACTGAAAAGCTTTTGCACAGAAAAAGAAACAATCAATAGAATGAAGAGACAATCTAAGGAATGGGAGAAAATATTTTCAAACTGTATATCTGATAAGGAGTTAAT
The DNA here is from genome assembly GCF_028023285.1 of Balaenoptera ricei. Lineage (NCBI taxonomy): Eukaryota > Metazoa > Chordata > Mammalia > Artiodactyla > Balaenopteridae > Balaenoptera > Balaenoptera ricei. The sequence goes on along the minus strand of NC_082655.1, from coordinate 44,409,803 downwards.
ATCCAAAATATATAAGGAACTAAAAAAACTCAACAGGAAGAAAAATAATCCAATTAAAAAATGGGCAAAGGAACTGAATAGGCATTTCTCAAAAGAAGATATATAAAAGGCCAACAGATGTATAGGAAGGTGTTCAACATCACTAATCACCAGGGAAAGGCAAATCAAAATCACAATGAGGTATCAGCTCATGCCTGTTAAAATTACTTTTATCAAAAGAAAAAAAACAGCGACTTCCCTGGTGGTACAGTGGTTAAGAATCCGCCTGCCAATGCAGGGGACAAGGGTTCAATCCCTGGTCCAGGAAGTTCCCACATGCTGTGGAGCAACTAAGCTTGTGCTACAACTACTGAGCCTGTGCTCTAGAGCCCAGGAGCCACAGATACTGAGCCTGCATGCCACAACTACTGAAGCCCACGAGCCTAGAGCCTGTGCTCCGCAAGAAGGGAAGCCACCGCAACAAGAAGCCCGCACACCGCAATGAAGAGTAGCCCATGCTCACTGCAAATATAGAAAGCCTGTGCTCAGCAACAAAGACCCAACACAGCCAATACATAAATTAATTAATTTAAAAAAAGAAAAAAAAATTTAAAAACCCAAGAA